>NW_008794774.1:6659665-6660262 GCF_000699145.1 Aptenodytes forsteri | reverse complement strand
TTGGACTAGATGACCTTTAGAGGTCCCTTCCAACCCAAACTATTCTATGATTCTATTCTATGATTCTATGAAATAAGACAATGCTAATGCTTCTTATTTTTTTGGGGGGGGTGTAAGTTAAGTGAGATTCACTGGTGGAAAACCTGTAAGCAGTGATACAATATTTTTAGTTTTTCCTCAAGAGGAACCTTGTTGAGCAGCTTGCACTAGTTACACAGCAGCTTCTCAAGATCAAATGGGAGGCTTGTCATTGCGGCTCTGAATAACACCTTCTGTTCTCGTTTTCCAGCATGCTCTGTCTCAGCGGAGGTAAAGGCAACAGCTGTTAATTTGGCACAAAACCATGGGAAACTTTTGAAATTGATGAATTCACATCTCGGAAATTATTAAAAGGCTTATTATTTAAGCATTCAATTTTACTTTCAAACCCTTCTCTGTCCGTTTTTCCTCAGTACTTGTATATCTATTTCACCATTTTCTTTAATAAGACTTGGACTGATTTATGTCTAGTTTATATAATCATAGATAGAATCGTTCGTTTAGGTTGGAAAAGACCCTTAAGATCATCAAGTCCAACCATAAACCTAACACTGCCAA
>NW_008794774.1:6651537-6658017 GCF_000699145.1 Aptenodytes forsteri | reverse complement strand
TAGCCAGATTAAGTTCTAGTTGGGCTTTGGCCCTTCTAATTTTCTCCCTGCGTAAACTCCCGACATCCTTGTAGTCCTTCTGAGTTGCCTGCCCCTTCTCCCAAAGGTCATAAACTCCTTCTTTTTCCTGAGTTCCAGCCAAAGTTCTCTGTTCAGCCAGGCCGCTTCTTCCCTCAGCCTTCCTAGACTCCTTTGCCCTTCAGGTATGCCTCCCAAAGGACTCTGTCAACCAGTTTCTATGGTGCTGTCATGCCTTAGATGACTTTCTGGACTTACCCATGATTTGCAATGGTGTGAAGGAGAGCAACTTTGGACCTCATTATTGAGAAACTTGTGCACTTTGTTAGATAGCTTAGTTCCTTTCAGTTTTCACGGATGTTTCAGCACTCTCCATCATTTCTCTACTTCTTTTTTCTCCCTATCAGTCAGCTGGACTGTACTTTCCTTCATCTGAGTATATACAGCAAACTATTAGCTTGAATAGGAGCAATTCATAGAAGTCTAACAGATTTTTCTATTTAGAACTGAAACCCTCAACATTTGAATTAAATCTAAATTTTCTTAAATCTTTGTGATGCTTAGATAGCCAAGGTTTTGCCCCAGCTCCCTATTATGTAGAGGCCAAACATGACATCTGTATCCAAAGTGAAAGTCCAGGGGAGTTCAGAATTGGGGAGCTTGGATTGAGGTATTTGCTTTTGCTTCACATTTGTAAAAGAACAATCTCTCCATTTAAGATCTCACATATTTATGAGTACTGACACAGAATAAACTTTAGTTCAACAGCTCCTTCATGAGGGTGCATGTTTTCCATTTTTTGGCATAACACTGCCGTATCCTGGACTTTTGAACAAACAAGGAATGGGCAGCACAGGGGAATAGGTGCCTGTCTTTGTTTCCTGTTTGCAGCCAGAAGGCAATTAATTCACTCAGATGTGTGTTACTGTTTGCCATTCCTGACCTCAACATGTGTGGGTGTACTTGATTTTTCTAATCCTCCATCCTCTCTGCAAGGACTGATAGCCATCTGTCCAGAAGAACCTGATGATTGTTTTACACTAAATCATTCTTCACTCTAGATGTACTATATTACTGACACCTGAGATATTATATGATCAGTATATTTCAGAGTGAGGACGGATGGCATAATTAATCTATGTAATTCATTCCCTATCATTTCAGCAGGCATACCAGATGTACCATGATGTCTCCAGTACTCATTCATTCCTTCATTCCTTTTTCTGATGCCCTTAATTGCAGTCTTTCTTTTGGCCACCAGTCTTGCAGCCTAGGCGGTATCTAAATCAACATGTTTTTCTGAATCTCTCCAAGCTTCTAATGTAGTTATTTGCATGAAGTTTGTTCCTGTATAGTGTGAATGTGCAAGCAGAAAACGTAACATCTAATGATGCTTGTCATCTGTACAATCAGCTCTTGATAGTCATCAGTCTAGAAGGGATGTTGCCTTTATTTGATGCCTCCCTATGGAATGATCATTCTTTTAAAGGTGGTGTTTTCCAGCCCGTAATAGCCCTGCAAGCCTTTTATGTGGTTGAGCCATTCAGCACTAGAGTGGGTAAGTTGTCACTGTGTTGTCTCTGCCCTCTTCATCCCAGTCAGGGTTTACTGACCTTGTCTGCATCCTAAGCACATGTATAGCTTGTTGGCATCTGTCTGCAGTAACATTATTGACATTAAATGTTCAAGCACCTTGTTTCACATACAGAAACAACATTGTCTACCCAACTAGTTAATCTTTGTGGCTTACAGATGAATTCTACAAGGACTGATATGTAAATCTCTTAGTTTTTTAGTTACCTGAAATACCTTTCTAGCTTTCTGTCTCATTTCAGATAAATATCAAGTGTGCACCTCTACTTGATCTATAGTAGTGCTATACAAGCTACGATGTAGAAGAAATTAGTATTTGCTCCATCACTGCTGGTTAGGTGCAGTAAGTATGCATGCACAAGGACAGACCTCACTAGATCTTGCTTTAGTAAGTCACAAAATCCATCATAATGGGTTTGTGTAAAATGTGATCTACAGGGATTGTGTTAATGTGCTGAAGTCTGAGAGCTCTCAGGCTTGCAGTGAGGATGGCATTATAGTACTTCATGACAGGTCTAATTACACTTTTACTGCTCTCTTGGCGGAGAGGGGTATGAAACTTTGTTCTCAGTTGGAGGGCACAGATACACTGCTGTATGCATTTTGTGAAAGTTAAACCCATTACCACCCAAATTTAGTATCCCTGGACATAGATATCTACCTGTTTCCTGTCAAAAGCATATTCCAATTTCAAAGGATACTGTTTCCACAAATAATTTACTAAAGTTATTGGACTGTTTGGACTTTTCTTTTGTTAATGTCTTGGGTCAGCTGCCAAAAGTAATGCAGCCACAAATGTTTAGTGTGTGCTCTCACCATGACCACTCCTGGGACCCCTGAAACTGAGTTTTGGCATCGGTTTCTCCATTGTTTGCTGTGTTTAGCTAGGATGAGTGAACTCTGACAACATAAAAGAGTTACTCAGTCTGCATGATTGCCTGGTTTTGCACAGTTGTTGTTTGGGTTAATGACAGTCAGGATCTTTAAGACTTCCTTTCTACTTGCTATACTTTCTGTTTTAAATGAGTCAATATTAATCTTTGCTTACATTATTTCAAGGAGGACATGTATGAAAGAGGTAGGAAGATAGTACTTACTTCTGCAAATTATCTCTTGTGAACCTTCAGGTACTGAAGTACAGGTAAGTCAACAAAGCCCTCTGAACTGTATTGGTAGTACCTAAAATCGTATTAATGACTATGTGAAGAAACAGCACAATTCTTGTTCATTGAAGGATATTTGAGATGAGATTAATAGGAAGATTATATCAAAGATTTTCTTTTCTTGGTTGCAGATGTGGAAAACAAGATAAAAAGTGTGAATAAAGGCAAGAGTGGCCATGAGGAGTACAGTGAGCTTAATACAGAGCCTTGCTCAGAGTTCACTAGGTCACTAAAAAAGGATGACCGTGATGACTTTGTGCAGCTTTTGAAAGGGACACAACCACAATGACATGTAATAGCGAACCCCAGGGTTTTGTCCTCTTGCAGGGTACTGTCCTCCTTCCAGCTGCCCTGGATCCCAGTGGTGGCATTCTCATGTGGGTGAATTTGGAAGACCAAGCAATCGTGTATTTCATTCTTTTGGCACTGATGAGCACTGTACATCTACAAATATATGTTTCTCTTTTGTTAAACTTTTGCCCGAGATCACAGTGAAGACTGTGTGCATGCAAATGTGTCAAACCTCTCTTTCTCCACTGTCACGTTTATTCATTTTGAGGTGACTACTGGTCCATCTGTTCTAGCATTTGGTGAATGTATGTGTTGGGGAAAAAGTGAAGTTTGGCATCCAGAGTTCAGTGTTCTGATATGACACAAAGAAAAAACTTTCTGAGTTGTGTGAGAATACAGTTAACCTTCCAAAGGTTTCAGATTAATATTTTTTGTACTGTTATGATCACAAGGACTTCAAACTTCTCTCAAAGGATCTCTTGCTTTTATTGTGCATTTACTTTTTGTTTCAAAACTATTCACCATTTGAAAGCAGAACCTTGTACTTTCCCTATGTCCCTGTCCACAATGTGTTTTCATTTTCCTAATATTCAATATTTATATGTGATATACTTTGATACTTTGCACATGGATGCTCTTCTTCCCTTCACAAACATCTAATCCATCATCCCTCCTTTTGTAATTCGATCAGCTAGCTGGGCCTCTGATTGCATCTCCATCGCTTGGAAGAGAAGAGATTTGCACAGATAAAGACTCACCTTCAGTGATCTTCTTTGTAGCCTGACCGCTGGCAATCAGTTCCTGCTATTCGAGCCTGCCCCAGTCCTTTGGCACATTTTTACATCCCTATCTTTCTTTGGACAGCATCATCATTCCACCTAAACTTGAGATTTCTATAATATTGACTTGATCTGACCACTCATGGAAATTAGAGATGGTACAAGAACTAGATTAAGTGGTCAAGGAGATACTGCTTTTCCCTGTGAGGGTTGGTCTGAGGACCAGTGTATTTCACAAGGGAAAATTAAATTCTCCTGAATGACAGTTCAGCCATTTCTGAGCCTCATGTTTTTTCTCTCAAGCAGTAATACCATGGCATCCATGACCTCTATGGAAAGTAATTACCAGCAGTAAGCCATATAACTGGGATAAACTAGGATTTTAATAGTACAACTTTGTTACCATTCCACCTGCATTTTAAGCCCACTGTGACAATCTTTTATTATTAATCACAGACATTTAAAAAATCAGGTAAGTCTGAGAGGCTTATCTTGAGAAATTCATAAATCTTACAGGATTCCTCCTCTTTCTCCTCAGGAGAAGGCTATGTTTTATCTTTAGTTGACAGAGACCTGTGCTGGTCAGGGAGACTGTGGTGAATGCAGAAATTGAATTCAAACATCCTGAATTCTGGTCCTGAGCCGTGGCTCCAGGTCGTCCTTCCTGGTTTAAACAAGTATTTAGTGTAAGCTGATAAATTGTTCACGTTTCATCTCAGCTTCTGTTTAGATGAACCCAACTCCTTTGAAGGCAGGGGACCTGCATTCTTTTTACCCTCAAAGAGTCTGCTATTCTTCCATAATTCTTAGTAAACAAAAAACCCCTATGTGCTTCCTTGTTGTTATATGTTATTACTAATATTGGACAGACTAACTAGATAGACCTCAGTCAAGTAAAGTGTAATTTGCACAAGTGAAAATTAGAGTAGAATTAACTAAAAAACCCCAATATCTAAGCAGGCAATCATAACAAATGTCAAAATTTGTGTCTCATCAGTTTTTAGAAAATAAGGCACCGTTTGACAACTGCAATATCAAAATGTTTATACAGTAATTTTAACTGTTTAGCTCTGACATTGATGTGCTGACTTGCTGCAGTCACATAGCAGTGACTTCAGTACTGAAGAATCATGTAGTTGTTTTATAAATATTTATCGTGCCAGAAGGAGTAGTAAAGTGTAGCAAATCTCGAAGTGTAGCATTGTTCCACTTCTCGTTAAGAGTCTTGCTCTGTTATTTACATTAGTCTCCAGTAAAAAATATTTTCAGGAATATGTCTCTGGATGCAGAAGCAAAGCCTTTATAGTATCATACATTGATGGTGAATTATCACTGATGATCATTACTGCTCATAGCCTAATACAGTGAGTGTTACTGTAAAATCTGTGGGCATACATCACAATATAGTGCTAAATAATAGAAGGCAAAACATTCAGGTTTACTTCTCTGCCCTGTCAGGAAGGATTTATTTGTGGGAAAGTGCTTTTCCTAAGAGCTAACTCATTCTGTTGTTGTTACGTGCTCTGAAGTTCAACGAAGAAAGCAGAATTGTACACACGAAGAGTGGGTGAATACTTGAGGTGTAAAGCCACCTGTATTGCCAGATCATGCTGAAGGCTTATCTTCATCCTAGGGCAAAGAGCTTGGCAGTCTGGGACTGCTGCTGTCTGCAGGAGATCCTGGCCTTTTTCCCGTCCTGGGCTGTTGAGAAGTCACCCAGTTTTCACACTGCCAGCAATGTCTGCAAGGGGAAAAACATAGGTTCCACAAGCTGTTGTTCCCTGCCTGCTCCTGTGGGGTCTTTGGAGGGGAACCTGCATTACCCACCCTTGTCCTGCTGATCAGCAGGACCCCTCACCTTCCCCAGTGCCAACAGTGCTGCTGGGCAGGTGCAGGACTCTGTCTTGCAAATGTCCATCAGCATGCAGGATAACGTGTCTGCAGCAGAGAGCCTGCCTGGTACGGGCAGGGAGCTGCACAAAGCCTCTGCTCTGGACTGCCACAAACCCGGTGTCACAAGCGAATCCCTCCAAACCCTGTGCGTGCAGCTGAGCTGTAATGGGATACTAACTGATGGTATTAGTGAAGTGTCATTAATTTGCTTCTGACCAGCCATTCCTTATTTGCAAAATGCTACTGCTGGCCAGTGTCTGCACCATATGCAGGGCCATGATGAACTAGGTAGTATAGCTATTTCCCCCAGTCCGGTCTGAGTGCAGTTTTAGCATAAAAAACTAACATAAGGGCCTCATCAACACATTCCAAAGCCAAGCTGAAGCCTAGCTTGCTGCGTCATAGACTTTAAGGGAGTAGGGGGATGAAAGTGCACTTAGGGGTGGTGTGAAGCCAGCAGATTTGAAGCAGAAAGAATAGGCAGATCATTTTCCCTTGGAGAATGAGGAATAATTCCTAGGAATGTTGGAAGACCACAAGTGTGGCCAGAAAGTGTCAGTGCAGCCTGTGTTTGGAAGGTTTTTGTCACAAAATCCATTCTAGCAAGGTCACATGGACCAGCAAGAGTGAGCATATTAATCTTTTTTTAATTTTCCTGTTTGCCTCTCCTCCAGTTACGTGAAAGCTGGAATTTTATAAGGTTCCTAAGAGAGTGGGGTCTCTTTTTTTTTTTTTTTTTTTTA
>NW_008794774.1:6620578-6651215 GCF_000699145.1 Aptenodytes forsteri | reverse complement strand
AAAGTTCCTAAAGGGGTGGGGCATTTTTTTTTTTTTTTTTTTTAGATTTCCACCCTGAAGTCTTTTCTTCTAATATTTTAACTGACAGGGATAGTCTGCCTTAGTCCCTGTAAGGACTCCCTTTGTGTCCGAACTCAAATGAATCTACTAGGACTCCTCCTGATTTATGATTTCACAGAAGGATTTGTAATCTGAGTGAGAAACTGGCTTGTCAAAAAGATGCTGAATTTTATTTGAGCCCTCTGGGCCTTTCTTTCCCTCTTGTGCTTGTTTGGAAAAAGATTCAGCATATGAAGGTCTACCTTTGAATGTAGACCAGAGGTTATCATCTGTATAAATTTAGGTAATCAATCAGACATCTACTGATCCTAGATTGCTCAACATTTAATTTAATGGGGACTCTGTTACGTATAGAAGCTCTTTCAAATGAGTAATTCAGCTCTGGACTAGAGATAGTACTGGAAAACATACATCCAGTAGGGAACACTCTGACTTTGGCAGGAGTGATGTATGAGACATAAACCCAGAGGCCTCCTCTTCTCACTGTAATTCCTGTGGACTTGTTACTGAAGTCCTTAATCAGCAACCTTTGCATTGATTCTAGTGTGTTTGACTCAAACCAGAAAGGGACATAAACTGTTATGTCTCTGGGAAGAAATCTGAGGGTGGGATCCCAACCTCTTTTTGACAGGATGAGCCTTGCCCTGGGTGGGTCCCAGTGTGGAAAGAAGGAGGTCACCAATGATGGATGATCCATGGTGGTGTTTTAGTTTCAGTCAGGAAAGAGCTTCCTCAGAAAATCAGTTTGTTCTCACTGTCCTTGTTTTGGTGCACATTATGGAGAGGTCTTGCAGTACCCAGACTGAATTGCTTTCAGAAAGAGAGATGGGCAGAGCAGTGCTGCTCAAGTGTGAGTGAATAGAGACTCTCAAACTGTTACCCTTTTGCTCACTTGTCTACACAAGTAAGCTCAATATGTGGGCAAAGTAGGATAATAAATTTATGAGAAATGGAACAAAAGGGACATTAAATAGAATTTCTAGTCCAGCACAACATAGCACACTTGGCTGTATCTCAGATTAACTTGCTTTTTTCTTCATCTAGGTGAACTTGCTTTTCTTAGGCTGTTTTTGTTGGCTTCATGGACTTTTTTGACTGCAGGCTATAGTAGTAGACAGAAACAAGCCTTTCTTTGTGCAGGTTATGCTTTTGCACTTTAAATAATCAAGGCTGTAGCAGTCATTGCAATACTCACTTATCCACTATTTTGTATTTGCAGTCTGGAGCTGACTTATACAAGGAGGTATTATTAATCTACTACCTGTGAGTCACTAACTCCTGTGCTGTTTTTTTCCCTTGCAGATGTCACCATTGTCCACACCTGCCCACCAGACCTTATGAGAAGAGTGAGAAGCCATGCATGCTGTCAGAGTACAGGGAGCGATACCCCCCTTATCCCATCACTCTTCCCAGAGGCTTGTTTAAGCCAAAGAAAGCGTACAAGATGGCGCAGATACCCATGGAAGGCATCTCGACTACAAAGTATGAAAAATAGTGAAAGAAAGTGAGGACTGTGACTTAGATAATGTGTGTGTGAGAGATGGGTAACGGAGAAAAGAAAAATGATTGGTTTTCACAAGGGGAGACTCTAAAAAACAACATTGCTCTTGTACAAACACTCATGAGGGCTCTATGAAGGAGGGATGAAGGTCTGAGGCCAGTTGTTGTAGTCGAGGCAAGCAACTATTTTTCTTGCACTGCCTTCAGGTTGAGATGTGATCTGATCAGAGAATACATGGGCCATAGAAACACAGTCATGGTCTTGGCTTTTGCTTACTTTCTGTTTTGGGAAGGCTTCTGGGAAACCAGCAGAAATATTGTCTGGGAAAGTATGAATTATATTGGAGGAGTATTTTTCTTTTGTTCTGTGTTTTGTATGGCACTTTGTACACTGTAACGTGAGTGACTGGTTTCCAAGAAGGTGTGAATATGGTAGAGCTTGATGATTGGAAAGGAGGTGTGGCTGTTTTCCTCAAGGAAATCACTGTGGATTGCTGGGCTGTGTCTGCTTCTCAGCTATGTTGTTGCTCAGTGTTGGTGTTCAAGCAGAAGTCTTCACACTTGCACTGTGCCCATTTCCCTGATGGAAGTAACTTCTGAGGCTCTTCCCTGCTGCTGGTAGAGTGATATGCCAAGTGCTTGTCCACAGAAGAAACTCATAAAAAACAGGAATCTGATCATTTAATATGAATCCGAGAGCTTCCCTTTCCTCAAACAGCAGCTGCTGCCTGATCTTGATGTTTACTTCCTCTGTCATCACAGGCACAGTCATGAGCAACGTCACTCTTGCCTTTGCTAAACTGAATTACAGACCTAGGAGATGCCAATGGCTATTAATAAAGTCTTAACAGCTACCACCACCCATTTGTCCTCATCCTGACGTGGAAGCTCTCCCAACTCCTTCCCCTATCTGTCCCTTTTTAAGAGTCTGTTTCAAAGAACAGACTTCACTTCATGCTGCTTCCATCTCCAGCATGAGACGAAGCAGCTAGACATCTTTGTGTCTGCCTATAACTAAATTCTGGGCTAATTGGTGTCCTCTTTTAAGGTAGGCGAGGAGGGGCAGCTACCATGTTGGGTCTGTCAAGGAGTCCTTAGAAACTTCCCGTTCAATCAGCAAAACTATCCTTGCTCAGACAAGGCTGGTGATTCTCACAGTAACTGTTACTCCTGGAGTTTAGTACAACTTCTGAAAAGCAGCCTAGTAAGAAAGCGCAGAAACTACTTATGTTTGCTTCTTCAGGGCATGCACTCTACCAAATACGTAAAAGTTGCCTACCCTTGTAAGAGGAGAAAACACAGAGCCTGAACAGTTAGCCATTGGATTGAAAGTCTTGCTGTCCTCTGGGCAACACTGGTAAGAAAATACACCCAGTGTGAAAGTACCAAGGCCTAGTGGAAAAGTGACACCACCTGTCAGAGGGCTGTTAAAAGCTCTGGTTCTGTGTAGCTAAACTGAAGAGAGAATGAATTGATGGAGCGTATGAGAATAACTGCAGGGACTGTGAGGCCAGCAAACACTGAGTTGTTACCAGTCTTCTCTAATAACACTTCACTGAGTGTTACGTGTCATATTGCAACAGCAAGCTCCCTTGATAAAGTCTGGGAGTTGGCAGTACCATTTTTCATGGTGTCTTGGATGCAGGTTGCCACTGATTTATCAGCAGATCATCTCTCCTCTGTAATCTCCACTGCAGGTTCTGTTGTATTGCAATAGTCAGAGCAGGAAAAAGTACTCCCACTGCCAGAAAACCCTTGATCACACTGGTGAAGAATTGCCTGCCTGTGATCTGTTACTTGCCTCTGGTACAGGCTCGGCTGTTTCAAATGTGGGATTGTGCAGCGTACTGTGAGTAGCTTGGGAAAGACCCTCTCTGTTACCGAGCCCTCCCTGCTGCTGAGGATGCTGCATGCCTGTTGTAGTCCTGCTTGTCTTTTCTTGGCTCCTCTTAAAAAACACATTGGCTTTAAATTGCTGACAAAAGTATGCCAAGGAGCTACAACATGAATGACACCTACATAATTACCTCTTGATGCTCTAGGATTTTTTCTTTACTTCTGCGTTTCTGTTTTTAACCCTATATCTAATACTTTGCAATGTGAATTCGCTTCCCTTCTGCTCCACACAGACTTTTGAGAACCTTGTTTATTTGCTAAAATACATAACTAATACAGCATATTCAGAGGCTCGGCTCTTGCCTCGCTTCCCTTCTGCTCCACACAGACTTTTGAGAACCTTGTTTATTTGCTAAAATACATAACTAATACAGCATATTCAGAGGCTCAGGCTCTTGCCCACCTGGCATCACTCCAGATGCAAAGCACAATATTAACATTATAATAGCTCCCGTACCGACCATTTCTCCTGGCTGGCTGCCAATGGTGTAAACAGATCTGCACACCAGTGGAAAACTACTCGGATGTTAGAGACTGAATTTGCTGGTGCCAGGCATCAGACTCTCTGCCCTGTACAAAAGGATGTGGGCAGTGAAATAGGTTCATGTTAGTGAATGGCAGGTGGTGATGTTATTTTCTTCTCCATCTTGTTCCTGTAATGTTTTGTTGGAGTTAAGTAACACTACTCCAGTATCTTAACATAGCTCTTTTACAGTGGTACCTGAGGAAAAGGTGACTGTCTGACCATGCTATGCTGATGTTTCTTTCTTCAACTGGTGTTTTGCTGTAAAACTGTTTTGTAGTCATCTCCCCATCCTGGGCTGAACTGTTGTACAGTGTATTGTCTGGGAAGGCTATTGTTGCCTCTCTTATGTTTTCCATACATACTAGATAGCCTGCTATAATTATTGGGCTTTTAAAAGGAGTTATGTCTTCTGGTGTAACTCCACTGTAGAACAGAGATAGCTTTGTGTAAGGCCATTAATCTCACTGGGTGGAGAGAAGGGGAAACCTGGCTTGCCTGAGGTTGTCCAGCGCTGCCTCAGTTCCTTTTTCAGAGTCCAGGTTTCCAAATGTGAAAGGCTTGTGTGTTTCATTAACTGCTTTGTCCTATCCAGACTTTCTTAGGCTGTGGAGATAAGGGGAAGTATTAATTTCTTTGTGTGTCCAGAAAAAGG
Source organism: Aptenodytes forsteri (assembly GCF_000699145.1). Taxonomy (NCBI): domain Eukaryota; kingdom Metazoa; phylum Chordata; class Aves; order Sphenisciformes; family Spheniscidae; genus Aptenodytes; species Aptenodytes forsteri. The sequence goes on along the minus strand of NW_008794774.1, from coordinate 6,646,581 downwards.
AATATAAATTTTTCCTTAAGACAAAAGACATAATTAAATTATTCTTCACAGGAGAGATTACATAGCTCATGAAGTGTTGCCACAGAAACTTAAACCACCTGAAAAGCATGTCAAGAGTGATGAGAGTATGGATTTGACCTCCACTTACAAACAAGATTATAACTCCTACCCTATCGCTCAAGTATCTCCATGCCTCCCCTGTGTGACGAGACACATCCCCAGTGCCAAGATGGATACAAGAACCACTTATGAAGGTATGTGCCCTTGCAGCTTCTTTCAGGACTTCACCAGTAGCTTCATTTTTAAGAATACAGATCAAAACAGTGTGCAGTTGTTACTCCTTCTGTCCATGTATGCCAACAAGTTGTGCAGGAACCAGACAGACACAAATTGTTGGGAATACAGCCCCACATTAATGGTAGCATTGGGATCTCTCTGAATTCACCTCCTTTGCATGTCTGAGAGGCCTACAGGCATCCTAGGTAGAAGCAGGGCCATGTGAACTCCTGCACGTGGGTCCAGCAGCATCATCTTTAGGATACACTGAACACACTCTTGGTATACTGCAGGGCTGGTCCACACATTCAGTGGATCAGACACATCTAAAATATGTAGAATTTGCTAGGTCTGAGCAGGTCATGAAGCATGGGACCCTTTTTGCCTGTGCTGCAGAATTAACCTGTGGATGTGCAAGAGACGTATATGGAAATTACGGACACACAGAAGTTCCACACAAATGCCCAAAGCACCCAAGTTCCACTCCTGGTAAAACAGGTGAACTGTGCATCTTACTATACCCTTGTTTCTCAGTAGCAGTTACTTGGTGTAGGTGGTTTTGTTTCTTCCTCTCCACCAGCACAAATTCTCTTCTGCATGTACTGGGAGAAACTTTCAGTTACACAGTTACAGTAACTGTGCTAATTTTGGTAGTAAGTCATAAGTAGAAAATCAGAGGATTTTGCCTCCCCTCTGCAAACCTTCCAGCTAGCTAACATTGCTGGGCAGATAGCTAGCATTTGTGTACTTCTTAAAATAATTTTTAAAATCAGAGGATTTTGCCTCCCCTCTGCACAGCTAGCTAACATTGCTGGGCAGATAGCTAGCATTTGTGTACTTCTTAAAATAATTTTTTATTTTATTTTATTTTTATTTTATTTTTATTATGCTGTGCAAATATAAAAGCTTGTGATTGGTGCTGGCATCGAGATTTGTCCCAATGTACAGAAACGATTTTTATTCTGAAAACTCAAAATGAAAAAAGGAAGTAAGGAAATAAAAGGTATGTGAATGCAGTGTTAAGATTACCCAGCTGAAATGACTGAAAGTCAGACTTCAGTGCAGCTGCATGTTTGCAATGACATAAACTGGAATTTTTACATTAAGCACACAGGAAACACTGTCCATTTAGAATGACTTGAGTCATGAAGACTATGACCCACAGGTGCAAAATACCCACGTTTACACAATTTTGAACACTTTGTTTTGCATAGGCAATGTCACCAGATGGTATTCATTGGAATAGCTTCAGTGAAGCCAAAAAGGCTGCTTTGCGCAAGCGGAGGATCTTTCCTTCTGTGTTTAGATATCCTTAACTTCTTTGTATCTGAACCAGATGTATATCTTTGTCTTTTATCAGTGTTTAGGTCAGCACCTTAACTGTTACTCCAGAGCTCTAATAAAATGTGTCACAGCCAGAATTGGTTATAATTTGCAGTATTTTTCAAAACACTGCAAACGGAAATCTTCATCCAAACCCTCTCCTCAAAGATCAAGTTGCATATTGAATGAATTCCCTTTTAAAGGTCCAGGTTCACCAAAAATACAAGTTTTCATTGTGTTATTCTCTAAGCATTACTAGGTTTTACTGATCACTACTCAAGTGTGAAATTTTGAAACATGCTATTCAATTAATTATCATAATTCAAATATTTAAGCAGCATATAAAAGAGTGCTGCATTGGCATTAAATTACCTTTCCTACTGTATTGTCATACTTCTTCGCACTAAACACACCACATCCCACATGGCACTGTAGGTTTAAGATGGTGCTATTGCATATAACGGTTAATGTCAGATGACTTTGCAACTTAAGGTTTCAAAATTCTCGTCTCCTCCAAGCACACACATAGCTGTTTCTATCTATCTGCAGGTACGTAATCTAATTTTAGTTTTGTCTTGCTTGGTTATAGTGAGATATACCCAACTCTCCAATAACATATGGTTCATATCCTCCGTTCCATCCTGTACCCCCTAATGTTTTCAAGATTGTGCTACATGGGAAACTATTAATATCTATGGGAGAAGAATTAGAGTTACAATAAAATTGTAACACATTTTGAAGGAATAGTAGCACTGCTGGCTTACACTAAGTAAAATAAATTCATAATGCCTATGAAGTCTCCAAATGTGTAGAGCTTGTAAATTTTTAAAATTGAAGACAGATGGACTTGCTGATCATATTTTGAATATTTTGCAAAAGCTGTGGTTACATCCAAAATGCACAGACTATTTTCCAGCAAAGATGATGGGAGAACCTAAAAAGTTTTTTGGTAACTCTTGGTTGGCATCTGAAATGTCAGATCTCTGAATGAGCCCTTGCTTAGAGATGGGCTGAATCTCATTAGCTTCTCACTTTTTAACACTTTATTAATACATTGCCTGTAATGATATGTGTCCATATACGCTTGTGGTTCACCCTGCTGGACCATCTCTCCAGGAAAATGATGTACCCTAGGCATGGGCACAAGGTCAGCATCCCACCAGTGCAGTGATGCCTGGACATCTTCTATTTCCCCAGAGAAACAGGAGCACCTGGGGCATTTAAACACCCCTGGCACTAGCAGGGTGTGCAGCCTGGGCTTCAGTGGCACCAACAGTGGCAAATGAATGTCTATGTTGGTGCACACAGGCAGGCCCATGTTCTCAGCTGACTACACTAATTAGTGGCACGAGGGCAGCTTGGTACCCAAGGGCCAGGGCGCTCACTGGGAGCAGCACGTCGCCTGTGGCTGCTGCTTCCTCTCTTGCGCCAGGGCAGAGCAAAAGGCAGTGGCTTGATTTGAACCAGAAGGACTTTAAATGAACACCTAATTGGGGCAAAAAGGTACTTTTTTTTTGGTCAACTTCACATTGTAATGAACACATCCTTTGTGTAATTGTGTTTGTGCAGTACAATAGCCACTGCCATTCAAAAGGAATAACTGTTTGGATTGGTGAGTTCAAATATCCTGATACCTAATTGCATCATTTACTCTCTAGTACTTTGAAATCCAGACTTCCTTCCTGTGCAGAGTCAGCTGCAAGCTTATTTGCCTCATGACTCTCAGTGTGGTTTGAAAGGAGGGAAAAGTAAAAAAAAAAAAGACTTGGGTTAGCTCCAAAACTATTTCATTTCAACTTCCTACCAGTAACCATAATGCTCTCTAGGGGAAGTTGCACAGGATTAGTAGGAAGGGAAAAATTGACGGTCTTGTGGCTGCAGCACTGGTTGGAGAGCTAGGCAGCTTTACAATAGATTTCTAGTGTGACTGAGTGCAAATCTTTTTAAGTCTCAATGCCTCATTTTTTTTCCTGGTATCCTGCCAAGGAAGGAAGATATGAATGTCTCTAAAATGCCACCTAAACTGTTTTCTTAGTCAGGAATTTGGATAGCAAGATTTCTGGGGTATGGACCATCTCTGCAACATGATTCAATGTTTCAGATCAGTGTAGGCTTGATCTGCAAATTCCAGCATAGTTTTTCTAATAAGGAAGACTTGGAGACAGAGTTACAAGCTCCTTCTCAGTTGCTGCTTGTACTGACAGCAGGAGTACCACAGAGAGCAAAGCCAAGAGCCGAGGAGATGCCACACAGCACAGCTTGCTGGCACCCAGATGAGCTGCAAAACCCTGAACTCAGCAAACAGTAGGCAGTATCACATCTGTGCAGCTGAGAAATCAGGACATCCCCAGATGAGAAGGTAGAAAGAGGAAGGGTAGCTCTGCCACTTGGCCTTTAGAGTGGAATGGTGGACATCTGGTTCTCCTTGCCCCAGAGATACTGTGGGAGACACCTGAACAGCCTTCTGCAGACATAGTCATACTCTGCCTGTGCTCTGAGCCAGCCACAACATAGCTGCAGGAAGGTAAATGAAGGGGGTTGAAGTCAGTGTCATGATACTCCGCGTTCATGATTTCTGGCTGACTGAGCACAAGGACAGCACCCACTCAGTCACGTGCAGAAAATGTCTCTGCAAGACTGAGAATGTAATTTAATCTTCCGACATTGTATTTCACCATCTCTGTAGGTGTGGGTACAGGACTATTTTCATTCCATTTCCTGTGTAGATGCTAAGCATTTCCAGGGATTAGCACACTAGTGTATAATGTGTTCTAACAGCAGCTCTTTTAATAGGACTTGTCAATCATTACAGCATCAACAAATATTTATTACAGTAGAAAATGTAATAATCAAAACATAATATGGTATAAGCCTAAACTCACCGAAGAACTTCAGTTGAGCACTTAGATAGGATTCCTCTTACATTTCAGGTGACTACATGCTATGGAATGAACCAAAGGCAGAGCTGATCAGACCAAACGACAGGTTTCACCTATCAGAAGAAAAATTTGACCACAGAACCATTGTCCAGGATGACTATCTCTACAGGGGGCCAGTTGCCACTCAGAGCTGCAAACCTCTGAATCTGGTCCAGAAAAGCAAGGCTCCCTTTGAGAATATAACCAATTATAGAGTGAATTATGTGCCACATCCTCTGGAGAAACATTATATCCACAAATATGAGAAATACAAGGTCAATGAGGTCCCATTCGATGGCCTCACTACTCATAAAGTTTCTTACAAGGGGCTGGCTGGTCAGCCAGCCAAGCTGGCAAAACCATGCAAGCTGAAGCTTCTCCATGATCTTCCATTTTCCTCTACAACCGAGTTTCAGGAAAAATACCAAGCTTGGCCACGGCCTCCTGTATTCACCAAAAAACCTGATGTATATCTTCCTCCTCTGGAGAAAATGGACCTTCACACCACTACTCAGATACATTACAAGCACCCAAATGGCAAGCCAGCCAAGATGTGTCAAACTTTGGCCCAGCTTAAAATAAGTACTGAGCCATTCAGTAGCTCTTCTACAATGAAGGAAGACTATAAGCCTTGGCTGTGCAAGAGACTAACACCTATCACTTGTGTTCCGGAGCTGACTTTCCCAGCAAAACCAATGGATTTCTTGACTACCTTTCAGACCCATTATGTGCCTCATCCGCTCACAGTTACGAAGAGCTATAAACCTGGCTGGTCAGGCCCAAAGCATCACACTCTGCTAGATGCTAAAACCGTCTATGCTACCAGCTACACACCAAAGGGCATTGTTAGATGCTTGGCCTCTTACAAACACCCACCCGGTTACGTCTTTGAGGGAACTGATGCTGATGGTCACAATCTCTATCTCCCTGCTTCCATGAGTGAGTGCCTGCAAGGCGGACACTGAAGCAAAAAGAGGGTGGGTGCAGACCTCTTGGAAACGGATTCAAAGAGCACGGCCTCAGTGAGCTACAAATGACAGCTTGATTTTGTTTGTAACTTTCTTTCAAACCAATTACTGATTTCATATTTGAGAACTCTTAAAATAAACTTAATTCCCAGGCATTGGCCTTTTCTGGATCATTTGCACAAATGAAAAACATAAAATCCAGGGAAGAGACACACTGATCCTTGTTTCTCTGTATTTTTTTCTTCCGCACCTAACCCTTGCTCTTTAATTGAGAGACATAATCTCCTCCTGAGACACTAAAAGAGAGATCTCGTAGTAACGTACATTATTATTAGTGTAACGGGGGTTCAGCCATGTCCATGATGACAGCAATAGAACAGCCTCTTCAGATGAATTACATGCTGTGAAATCACACTTAAAAGTCATGGCTGGATAACAACATCTGAGATCTGGCTTTATCAGTCACTCGCATTGAAGACACATACAAAAGGTACAATTACTGGATAAGTATTACTGAAGATTGTGCCTTCATTAATTGTGTCACTGCGCTGCCCAGAGCTAGGCTATCAGATATGTCATGCCAAAGATGCCACCCTAGGATGACAACTTGCAAGGGAAGCTTTTCAGTAAAAGCTCTTCACTGCAGGATGCAGCAAGGGTACCAGAAACATCAAAGGGTTGAAATTGTCATGTGTTGCTACAGTTCAGCCAGCAGCTGGAGTTTTATTATCTTTTGGATAAGGCCAGTATTAAGCTTCTGACCAGAACTGTTCATTTCTGTGTCTAAGGTGCTTTTCTGTAGGCTTATGAGTGTTACATTAGCACTATGAAACTTACTAGCTTCTTAAGTGCATTCTGCTTTCCTAAATCCTCCTTTCCCTTACCCCTGGCAGCTCTGGCTGTTTCCAGACTATCTAGCTCAAGTGCTAGGTAGAGCTGTTGCATGCTGGAGGAAAGGCTTGTGTCTCACCATCTAAGTGGCTGCCTTTAAAGAGGAAGTGGAAGACAATTTTCTGTATAAAAGTACTTTAAAACTTTTGAAAAGCTTTGAAACCCATTGGGATAGAAGTCTTCCATAAGCGCTTGCAAGCTAAAGGCAAACACATTCCATCTGGAAACGTGAATGCTTGACCCTGAGGTTGGGAAGCCACTGGAACAATCACCTGTGCTGGTTTTGGCTGGGATAGAGTTAATTTTCTTCACAGTAGCTGGTATGGGGCTATGTTTTGGATTTGTGCTGGAAACAGTGTTGGTAATACAGGGATGTTTTTGTTACTGCTGAGCAGTGCTGACACAGAGTCAAGGCCTTTTCTGCTTCTCACACCACCCCCCCAGTGAGTAGGCTGGGGGTGCACAAGAAGTTGGGAGGGGACACAGCCAGGACAGCTGACCCCAACTGACCAAAGGGATAGTCCACACCATGTGACGTCATGCTCAGCATGTAAAGCTGGGGAAGAAGAAGGAAGCGGGGGGGCACATTAGGAGTCATGGAGTTTTTCTTCCCAAGTCACGCATGACGGAGCCCTGCTTTCCTGGAGATGGCTGAACACCTGCCTGCCCATGGGAAGGAGTGAATGAATTCCTTGTTTTGCTTTGCTTGTGTGCGCAGCTTTTGCTTTACCTATTAAACTGTCTTTATCTCAACCCACAATTTTTCTCACTTTTACCCTTCTGATTCTCTCCTCCATCCCACCGGGGGGGAGTGAACGAGCGGCTGTGTGGTGCTTAGTTGCTGGCTGGGGTTAAACCACAACATCACCCTAGAGGCACAGTGGTTCTGCATCACTTGAAGTCCTTAAATCAGTCCTAGAGGCCTTTTCTAAACACGTGCTCTAGTTCAATAAAAAATTATGTGCTTGCAGAAGGAACAACTAGGCAAATCTCTATAGATTACACTATACAAAAGGGCCAAACTATGTAGCCATTGATGGCTCTACACAGCCTTCAGAAATTCAGGAATCTGTAAAATATTCACTCACCTGTAGTGAGGTATTGACCTAGAGTATGTCTGGCATTTTTTTCAGCTCCTACTATCTTACCAGCCTTCTTGAACCTTCATGTCTTTAATGTTGAGCTTTGACAGGAAAATATTTTTTCTTCCCCATCTATTTTTATTCACTTATTTTTCTGATTTTATTTATCAGCCTGTAATTCTGTCAATTCTGAAACTGAGTTTATATGAAAGAAACAGCGGGGCTTATGACTGCAGAAGAGATTGTGCTTCTATGCAGGAAAGCTCCCTGACTGTTCTTTCAACTCTTTGATGTGAGACTGGCAGCGAATACAGAGCCAGGAGAGTCTAGTGTGTAAATCTATCTTTATTACAGGTTTGTGAGGTTTTTTTGCTGGCTGGAAGTTAGTCTTATCAAAATGGATAGCAATGCAATATGCGACTTAGCATTAGTAATTGCTGGATTTTGAACATTAACAACAGCAGTCTTGATTTTGGAAACAGTGGACCAGCTCGCAGCAGTATCAGACATGACTGGTTTAATTCCAACACTTTCACAGCATGAGACACAGGTTTGGGTTTTTTTCCTGACTTGTATATAAATATATAAAAAAATTATTAAAACCAATATATATGTTAACACTAAGGAACAACGTGAGTTCAGTTGAATGACTAAAGGTGTGGTTCCACAGAAATTAAAGCTGATTAAAGCTTGGGCTGCTGCGGTCTCACCTTTCTCTCCATCTGCAGCTGCATGTTTCCCCCATTGTCCCTCTTTCTAGTAAGAACATTAGCCCTGTCTGACTGCATGATGGGCTAGATCAGGAGACTGACCTAGCTGAAGGCAAATCAGTGTTTTAGTAAGGTTAAGACCCCTTTACTTCATTTCCCTGAACCAGTACACCACACAGTTGCACAATTACCAACTCAGGTGCAGGAGGTCAGTGCAAAAAGAAACACATGGCTCAGATGATAGCCCAGACTTGACTTGGCTGGAACTGCTGTGGAAGTGCATCCCCCCCTTCCCAAACAAATTGTTCAATGCTTCCTAATTTTGTGTTGCCCTGAAGCAGAGCCTTCGTGTGCTGCCTGACCTCCCTTGGAGGAAGAGTTTGTTTAACCCTGTCTCTGTCAACTTCCTCTTCCTCTCCCGAGTGGAGTGCTGATCACAAGGTGAGCCTGTCCACCTCATGGACAGGGCTGCCTTTCTGCTCCTCTTGGCCTCCTGTCGAGGCAGCAGTCCTCCCTTTGCTCTGTAACACAGCTGAAGTAAAGCAATATCTTTAGAGCCTGCAGTTTAATTTTTATTAAAATGGGCAGTATCATTAGACAATCAGCATAAGAGAAACTTATAATTTGGGGGATAATTGAGGTGTTTAACACAGAAAATAAAGATGGGCTGCACTGCAGCACACAGGATTTGGTTACTGTTTTCATGCAGAATGAATTTATGGATAAAGATGAGCAGACATTAGTTTTACCTTCTGTTTGTGCCAATTAAATTTAACTTTTTCACAATCTCAGAAAGAAGGAAGTACAAGTACATGTTAGAAGCCCTGAAAAAGAGCTTAAAAGGTCACTGAACTGCACCACAGGTTTGTGTAATTGTTTTTGAAGTTACTTACGGGAGGAGGAGGAAAATGAAACTATACTTGTGTGCATGGCAGAACTTGATGCTAGATGCTAGTGCTAGATGAACTAGCACTTGTTCAGAAACCTCTCAGATGCTCTATAGTGATCTTACCTGTTTTGTGGGAAAATAATGAGTGAAAAAAAGACTACCTGCCTTTGGCCCAGTTTCCAGTGCTGAAAGCAGCCTTGAGGAGCTCATGAAACTTGCATTCATGATGCAGCACAAGACAACGCTTCTCACTCAGTGAACAAATGGGCAGAAAGAGGGGAATCAGCTGTAATCAACCTCCTGCTTCATTCATTGGTACTTGTGAAGAATGGATAATGGCACAAATACCTAAACACTGGCCTAAATACAAAGGCTACAATCAAAAAGTGTTTCAAAAGCTGAAATGCAAGGATGAAAGCAAGGGGCTTTGTCCTTGGCAGGGTTGAGAAAGGCATCCAGGGGAGTTGTACCATGAAGCATGCAAAAAAGAACAAGGAGGATTGTGCTAAGCAATAATAGATGGAAACTGTCACTGCCAGAGCAGGTTATTACACTGGTATCAATTACTGTATTCATTGCCAATAGACATCAGCTGTGCACAGGAACAGTCCCCAGTACGTACACTGCAGAGCCTATTTGGAGGGATACTTTCTTCCTGTGTCCCTGAAAATGTAAAAGAGGAGAACTCACCAGCGCTACTGATCTCCAGGGCAAAGCACAATCTGTTAGGCAAGTCTTAAGCACGAAAGCTGAATTAAGGAGACACATCCAAACTAAATTTTGAAAGGTAGCAGCTTCCTGGAAGGTCCTGAATGTCTGCTCAGCCAGAAGGCAGGCAGGACTGTGGTTCCTGCCTGTGGAAAGGCTGAGCAAAAATACTTAATTCCACTGTCCTCAGCGGGAAACAAAATAAAACAACCCCAAAAGAAACCAAGTTATCTGGAATAATGGGGGAGATGATAACTAATTGGTTCAGTTTTGACTTGCATGATATCAGCCTTTCAACCACCCGTGCCTGCAAGGACTGCAAATCCCAGTGCCTCACACCTGCAGGAGGCAGTTACTCTATCTGGAGAAGATTTGCGGTTGGCAATAGGTGAGAGGTCAAAAAAATCAGTAAGTTGTATACTTATGGTCTAGAAATATGAACAGGCAGCAAATTTGTGAAAAGTTTACTACTACAAACTCTAAAAAGGGCTTCACCCAGTGCTATAGATTGCTAGAGAGAGCAAATTGTCAGCACCTCAAGTGTTTCCAAGCTATGAAGAAAGTGTTGAAAGATAAGTGGTATGCTTCAGCAAGAACCGAGGATGTTCATATGACAGAGGGAAGCAATATTGATCCTGGGCATGGTACTCTGGAGACAGGAGGCAGCTGAACTTAATGTACAAAAAAGCAAACCCTTTCTTTGCAAGACAAAACGAGGACTTTCCTGGGGCATGGATAGGATCTCCCTGAGGGAGCCATGTCATCTCAGTTGGAAAGAGACATTTGGGCAGAGAACTGCAGTCTGGGTTCACTGGGATGGGAAACTTCCATAACGAATTTTCTGAGCAGAGTTTACTTTTGGCTGATCCCATTACAAATCCCTCTTCCCCCTACTGTACTAGTCTCTCTCTCTCTCTCTCTCTCTCTCTCTCTGTCTCTTTCCCACATTGGAAGCAGCAGCGTGATGATTTGTGCCTCTCTTCTTGCTTTTGTGGGGAAATACTGCTTTGGGGCAACCTGATTTTCACTTCTCCATCTGGCTGCATGTCTGTCCCACAGAGGTTTTGGACTGCATTTAGCAGGGAAGGAATAGGGTAACTCTTAAAGAGGCAATGGTGTGTTTGGCTCTATATTCCGTGTTTCCACCAGCTAACTAGCGCTGTGCTTGTTGGTGCGGAAAACTGTTCCCAGATGGGTGAGAGGGCTCATGCGGCACTGCCAGGTGCCATCACACAGGCTTGAGGGTGCTGCTTTGCTGGCCCCTGCTCTGCTTTGCTCTCTGCTAAAAAAGAAAAGTGCCTGTGGGATCCTTCCTGCACAGCTGGATTTGATTTGCTGTGATTTGTGTGTAGTGGGTTAACAGTGAGATTTTTCTTTTTTGGTAATAAAATCACTAGGTTGTATGCTATTAGTTGAAAACTGACTCCATCAGTGTTTCAGTAGGTGAAGTGTTTTAACAAGCATCCACCAACCTCATGGGCTATTTATTTAAACCAATAATTTATGCTTTTTTAAAAAAACAGCATGTTGAAAAGGGTGGGGGAAGTCTCCATATAGCCCAAATCAAATTACTCCTCAGCCTAACCATTAAGCACTTCCTTGAGAGAAAAGAAACCTGTCCTGGCTCCTCACTTGGAGAGCAAGCTGTTCACGGCCTGTCTGGTGTGATCTTTCTGGTTCAGGTTTTATTATTGTGCTTTGCCACTGGCCCTAGGGAGTGAAGTAGGCTCAGACCTCATGCGAAACCTAGAAGCAGCAGACTACTTTATAGTATTGAAGAGGGTAGTGGTAGGGAGTGGTTTCCCATGCCCATGTCATCCTAAGCATGTGTGGATAACTGTATGCTTACTATGCAATTGTTTACATCCTGCTGCTGCTTAAGCAAACAGTATTTATATGTAGCCAGAGTACAACCCTCCGGTGTCCCCTTCCCTTTTTGCCACATAAAATTGCATACTTTTATTTATATCTACACAAATACAAAGCTTTTCTTTGCAAAGGGCTTAAAGGCTTAGACAACAGTCTTGTTTTTCCCTTTTTTTCCCTCTCCTAAGAGGTAAGCAGTGTGGTAGCAGGAAGGATAGAGAACTGTAGCCCAAACTAGCAGCACACCATTTGTTCATTGTTTTGGCTTATAAGCCCTAGCTGTCAGAGTTTTGTAAATCCTATCCCTTGCCTAAGCTGGCTGAATTGCCTCCCCGCTCCTCGCTGGTTGCAGAGCACTTCCTCTGCCTGCAGAGGAGTCTCCTGCCTGGGCTCTGTTCGGCTGGGGCCTCGGCTTCTGCAGTCCTGTCTGCTGCGCTGCAGCCCTCCTATAGCCTCAGGGACTTAGCCAAATGCCTGGTCTTTCAGCCAGTACCTGGGAAATCTGTGTGTCTGGGCAAGCATGGAGGCACCCTGCGAGACAAGAATGCTACCTCTGGTGAAGGATGAGCATTTTGTGGTACCAGGGTCACTTTTGTTGTGTGAGCTTAGTGGTGATGCTGCAGTAGCTTCACCAACATGCTGTGCAGAGGAATCTGGCCTTTAGAAATATGGTGCCCATCTTCCTCAAAAGCTGTTGCTCTTGCTGGGGCAGTCGTTTTGAAGGGAGTGTGGAAGGAGCATGGTAGGGTGGAGTCTCTCCTTGGAAAGAAGTAATGTTTAGTAATTAAATTTAGTAATTAAATCAGCTGTCAGGGTCAAAGACCTGCAGAGCTGTTTGGAGCTATGTAAGCAAGTGAGGGGGGGAGTGGCGGCTCTGGGCTCTTGGCACTGGCACAGTGAGGTGCCCAGGAGAAACGGGTGTACGATGGGTGATGCAATGTTGCATCACTCCTTCCCATCTGCCACACTTCAGAGCAGCCTGAGGCAATATAACTTACACATGGTACAGACTGATATAGACTCAGAGAGGGGCATTAAAGACATTCCCACACAATCCCCTGTTTCTGTGTGAAGTAAGTGTGTGCAGGTCTCTGAACATGCATGCTCATCAGTCACAGTGCCAAAGGCAGGCACCAGTGTAAAGCTGGTACGCGTGAAGGGCAAAGCACGTCCAGTGGGCTTCCTGCATGAAAAGCAAAACAAAAAGCACTGGCAAGATTCTCATGAGAATGAATCGCATCTGATTGTGGTTATAGTTGGCGATATTGGCAGCAAATATTTCAACTTTCACACTTCTGTTTATTACGTTATGCTGTCAGCTACTTTCCGTGTCAGTGATAGGGTATATGCTTTGCCCTCAGTATCTCTAGCAAGAGTACTTATGAACTGATTTTGTTTCTCTTATTTTGTTTTTTTCTGGTAGATTGTTTTTTATTGGTCAGAAGCCATTTTTTTGCTGTGCTAACCTTGTTTCTCCCTGCGTAAAGCCTTCTTTATATGAGCATGAGCTGGTATACAAACTCTGATCAGTGAGGAGCCACTGTTGATGATCCTGTTTTAAATACATTTCATGTGCTACTTTGTGCTCTGTTTTGTCAGTTCCTTTTTTTCATTTGAAAAAACTCTTCCAGATGGACCCTGCTGTGATACTTCTCTATTGCTAAACCACTTGTATACTCTCAGCCTTGCTGCCTCAGCCACCCAAAATGCATTGGATGGCTCAGTAGAGGCTGTTCCAGGTTTTGTAACCATTCTGGCAAAAAAGAAGGGCTGGAGTCTGTGATTCATGGACTTTCTAGTCTTAGTCTTCATCAGTGATCACTGAATGAAAGATGAGGCTGAGCACCGTATTTGCTTCTTAGAGGGACAGATGGAGAATAAAATATATTGTTGTGTTCATGTCTTCATGTGTGAAGTTGAGAACGGGAGCAAGTAAATTGTGTCTATCTCAGTGGAAAGGCAGGGGAGGATAGAAATAAGTCTTGTAATCAGAAGAGGAGATGCTGAGACATGGCTTTTCCCCTTATAAATCTGGATAAATAACATGTTGGGTTGCATATTACTGAAATGCCTTAGTGAGAACTTCATATGAAAATTTGATTAAAATGACTATGACCAGGTTTTACATTTGATTCTGATTGACTGGAGGGGACATGTTGGGTGGAGATGATGAAAAGCAATGTAGGTGAAAATGTTGATTCATCAATATGCTTTTAGTGAGAAATGTGTATGACCAGTAGAAAAAGGATGTCTGATTGTCCCTTCCCTCAATTTTTTGCAAACTAAAGTATTTGACATCTTCTTTGGTTTAGTTTCCACAAATAAAAGCTGAGTGTGACAGTTAATACATAACACTATTGATAAATATACATACACCTTTAAACAAGAGGATGAAGGGAATGATTAAATCAGTGATTCCCAAACCATGGTCTGCAGCTAATATGCAAAGCCATAGTTAGCATTAGCAGTTCTGAGCTTCCCATCTGTGTACACCGGTAGTCTGCAAGAAAATCTGACATTCAAAACAGTTTGAAAGATTCTGTGTTAAAAATTAGATAATTGAATGAATGAAGTTAATTCATTCACTTAGTAGCTGAAATGATCAGTGACTCGCTGACAGCTGCCATTAAGAACTTACGAGGACTTCTATGGTCCTGAAAATCTGGAAGAGAGTAAGCACTTGGTTCACCTTTTTCTATAAATAGAGGTGTCAGCTTATGCTGATACAGAATGACCAAATTTATTTATGAATCAGTTTGGACACCAAACAGATAGTAAGGCGATCACTAGCTTTTTGTTTGAGAGGGTAACTTGCAAAAAGGATCATAGCTTAAAAAGAAAAAAGCTTCAATTGCTGTCCATGGCCAGATAGTAGGAAAAAAATTTCCAGCTAAAGGTTACTTTGGAAAACTCTGCCTATGGCTTCTATGGTTTTAAGAGCATGTATGCAGACATACATGCCTGGAGTAGTTTAGCTGTGCTTACCTTGCCACATAACAGGGAGCAGGAGTAGGTCTCCTGTGGGGAACCTTTCAGCACTGCATTTTTCTGCTTGTTGCAGAACTGTTTTTCTTCCTTGAGGAAAATTAGTGGGGAGAACAGAACTGGAAGCTTGCTTTGAAGGTTTTGAAGGCTTTTTGACTTGACTGGTAACTAGAGCCATATGCATAAAGAGAGAATAATTATTCTCTTGAGAACCTAAGCTGGCCTGTTGTTCATTTTACATCAACACCAGCTTCTATACTTGTTTTACTCAAAACGAATGACTGAATTCCCATTGTCTTCAGTACTGTTGCTTGGAAGTCTTAGGTCTGGTCTTTGGCTTGCATCTCTCTGTGTCTTTATGTATGTGTGAGGTATTATTTATCTGCAGTGTAGGTGTCTAAAAAGCATATGCAGGAACATCATACTAGGGAAATTGTCAGTAAATCAGAGCAAAATCACTGTTCCCTTTTAGAAGAGACACTGTATCATTTGTTGGAAAAGGGCAACAGCAGAACCAGCTTAGTTTTCAAAACTTGATTTTGTCTTTGTTAAGAGAAAATTCTTTTGCTTTATTAGTTTTTTTTCTTCTTTCCCCTCTCCCCCATAATTCTGATCATTACCAGGATTCCTCCTATGTATTCACTTGATGCTTCAAGAAGTTGCAAGCTCCATTACTGAAGGCAGCAGAGACCTATAAGGAAAGACTGAAGTAACAGGGGTTGCTTCATGCCATAGGTTGCTGAGGAAAGTCACAAGATGTCTTTAAGCGTTGCTGCATAGTAAAAAAGGAGTATACTTTTACTGATTTCCATGATCCTAGGACCAGCAGTGATGGCTTTATACTTCTGCAAGAGCAACAGAGGCAAGACATTAGCAAAAAAGAATACAGCAAGGCAAATGAAGAATTAAAACAGATCTCCAAGACAGGGTGCAGAATCTTAATGGGTGGAGACTTTTAAAAACAAGTTAAGACACCCTCTTTCTCCAAAGCAGGTAGATCATGTGTACTTTGTGTAACAGCTGTGTGCTGTTATCATAATACAGAATTAGGGCAGAGTACTCCAACAGCTTTGCTACTTTGTTTAGCTTTTGTTTTTAAGATTAATAAACAACATGTCAGACAGCAGTAGATAAATAGGTAACCTGCATTACTTGTACAAAATGTTATACAAATACAAGTTTGCTGTTTTGTTTTCTTTTTAGAGAAGGAAAGCATCCTTTCATACAATATCCAGCAATCCTTATCTTAACTGAGATGCTGCCAAGTCACAATTCAGGGGACAGACGTGTGAAATTAAATCCACACTGTGCAGAGCCAACACAGTGGCTCCTCCAGATCTGATCCTTCATGTTTATCCTACGCACAGTTACACAGCTACTATTCAACGTGATCATCTGAATATGTTTTGCTATTAAACAAATGAAAATACTTCCCTGTACTGAATGAGACAATTTCTCTGATTGTAGTTTTTGTTAACTACTGTACTAGAAATATCCACCATATCATCATCATCATCATCATTATTATTGTTGTTAAGGAATTGTCCTTCATTCCATGCATAATTATCATTTCACAAGTTAAAAACATCATCCCTCCCTCATGTCATAGTTTATAAAGCACTCTGTGCACAGTCAAGCAGATCCCCAATTAAATGCAATTGCTATTAAAATTAAGAGAAATACACTATTACTGTTGATTTTAGAGGAACAAAATTCTGGGGAGATTTAAAAAAACCCCAAAATAGTTTTATCTGGACAAAATAATGTACAATTATTAATATTGCACTTTTTGTACAAGAAATCCTAATAAATATACAGAAAAGATATACATTTACATATCATCATCATCATCATCCATATCATCATCATCATCATCATTATTATTGTTGTTAAGGAATTGTCCTTCATTCCATGCATAATTATCATTTCACAAGTTAAAAACATCATCCCTCCCTCATGTCATAGTTTATAAAGCACTCTGTGCACAGTCAAGCAGATCCCCAATTAAATGCAATTGCTATTAAAATTAAGAGAAATACACTATTACTGTTGATTTTAGAGGAACAAAATTCTGGGGAGATTTAAAAAAACCCCAAAATAGTTTTATCTGGACAAAATAATGTACAATTATTAATATTGCACTTTTTGTACAAGAAATCCTAATAAATATACAGAAAAGATATACATTTACATACATAGAAAGACATTCTTCTTTTTTTAAATAAAAAGTTACACTGATGCTTAGCAACACTATTTCTTGAAGACCCATTTGTAGTAAAAGCGGTCACTGCCAGATGTGTTTTGAAGTAACCCAACTTGAGACAGTTTAATGTCATGAACCTGGCACTGACCTCAGAAGTGGACTCCCAGTTTTGCTGAAAAATCCACGTGTCATGGAAGCTGTAACACAGCAGTCCTTGAACAGCATTTCATTAACGTACCACAAGGCCTGAGCCCCACTGGGGGTGACAGGAGAGGCACAGCCAAGCCTTTAATTTAGAGATGGTCTTGAACCAAAGCCTCAGATCCAGATAGCTCTCCTTTAAAGTTTCACGATGCTCAAACCCCATACTTTGCAGAATTCCTCTAATTTTAAGGCGCTATTCTGAGCAGAGCAGAGAGTGCCCAGGAACTAAAAGCACTTCACTGGCTGAATAACCACTACAGCTGGCCAGGGGGAAAGACTCACAGACAGCATGCAAAGTCATACTGTGGGTGTGATGTTTGAACCTCACTTTTTAGATCATATCTTCAGGGTGTTACATATGGGCTTAAAAATGTGCTGCTTTATAGCACCTGTTTTGTTGTAGGAAGCAGCTGGAGAGGAGCAAGTTTGTTAAAAATTATTGGCATTAGCCCTCTGGGGCTGATGCTGAATTCATTCTGTTTCTACTGAATAGGAATAACCACAAGAAATCAGAATACAGCTTTTTTCTACTACTTGTCCAAAAGGCTTGGCTGCCAGGAGAGAGAAATTTCGCATTAGCAGGATAGGGAAATGCACTTCCTCAAGTTCTCTTCCAAAACCCCAGGTCTGAAAGCAGCTCTGGGAACTGTTACTCCTCTCTTTTCAAAGTAAGTGTTAGTCGGATGGAGTATGCGAAGTAGCTCCTGTTACCACAGAGAATTGCTATCTTTCCTGCCTGTGCTCTCTACAGAACAGCATTTGCAGGTTTGTACTACAGTCTGTCAATAGCAGATGATACTTTCTCTCCTTCTCCTGGATAATAATTAACATCATCACCTCACCTCTGTGCTGAGGGCAACCCTCCTATCCCCAGTCCTCCCTCACAAGCACAATCTGGGAACATTTTCAGATGTGTTTTAGACTCACTCACATTACACACCATTGTTCAAGTCCCCCAGACACCAGATCCTCAAAGATCATGAGGATCTCCCATTGAAATAATTTGAAGGCCTGGCATGAGAAGGAGAGAGAGGTTTAGAAAGAAAAAAGAGGAATCCAATCTTGGATGTAACAAATAGGTTTATAAAGCAAACTCATATGCTTATATTCTCAAAGTAGTCTAAGATAGATGAAGTATCTGTATACTGCATAGCGGAATGTTTAGTTTAGCCTTTTTTTTTCCTCCAGTACCCCATGACCTGTCAAGCTGTTTAATTATTTGTTTCATATTGTGGTCATCCAATGTGATGCTAGGTTTTTACTGTGATCCACTTCCCCATCTGTCCGTTGGTGTATCCCCAGGCATGTACATGGATTATGGGGCAGCCCCGCTCCTCTCAGGCCCATTGCTGGTGGCATGGGGCTCAATGACTCTTTGTGGTCTACCCTCATGACCGTGTTTTGCTGCATTCTGTCTCCCAGATTCATAGAAGGGAAAACTTGTCAAGTCCCTTTACAAAAATGATTTGGTAAAAGGTTTTCTTTTTTTTTTAAAAGGGAAATAAATAAATAAAATGAAAAAAAGAATTCCATTCCATTTATATTTTCTGTAAAAGTCCTTGCCTCAATGAAGCAAAGGCTGTGATCCCCTTGTTCCTCCATTTTCATTGCTTTTGTCTTCAAGCTTTTCCACAAGTCCCACAGCAGCGTGACTTGAACTGGGAGAGCTGGCAGAGTTTGAGCTGCTTCACTTTCTCACAGTACCTTGTGGTGTCTCTGCACTCCACTGCCGAAGGGGAAACAAAAAGGAGAAATGATGCTGAAGCAATGAAAGAAGGATTTCTTACCTGAGAACATTTCATGGGGTGGCTGAAAGGGGGACCAAGACAGCTTTGTGTTGAGAAGTCTCACTATGAGCATGAGCTTGACTTGCTGCAAAGACTGAGTGGGGACTTCAGGCAGCCAAAGACTCAAAGGAGAACATGGTGGGCAGCCCTTACTTTCAGAGACTGGGAATACACCAGCTTCTGAGGCTGCTCTAACACTCTGTCAGTTTGTCATGTACCAGAACTTTAGGGAGGCTCTAGGAGTTTCATAACAGTTGTCAAACCAAAGATGAAGTAGTAAATAAAACTGGAAACTTGTTTTAACAGAGTAGCTCAAAGGCACTTTGGCCAACCTTTTGCATTTCAAGAGACAGTGTGTGGGAGTGCTAGCCTGGCTGACCAGGTGTTGTGTTGTGCTTTTCACATCTGTGTCGCAGAACACAGCCCGGGGTGGAGATGTTAAGACACTTTTTGAACTCCCCTAGGACTTAGGTCCTGGTATCATTTGGACAGTTTTTAAGGCCCGCAGCCTCCTGCTTTTGAGCTCCAGATTGGAAAACTGTCCAGTATCCCTTCAAGACCTTGGGTGTGTTGTTGCCTGAAGGACTTCCACTTTGCATGCTAAGGCTGGAAAGGGGATCCTCACAGAGCAGTTGTACAGCCCCGTCCAGTAACGTCTGTGCCAAATAACTCCACTGTTGTCTAGATGTGGGACATTTCTATATAGCAGGAAGAGGCTGGAGGGACAGTGAAGGTCTTGCTTGGTACCTGTAAGCTCCCTCAGCCCTTCCATTTCCATTAGGGAACCCCAAACTCAGCTCACGGGTTTGGACCTATGGAGTCCACTTTGCCTTTACCAAGAGGGAGTGTCAGAGCTGGCGTGGCCATAAGCAAGCGCAGGCAGGTTCTGCTGCTGCTTCTGTGGCAATTGCACAGCAACCGGCTTGCATCCTGGAGGATAGGATCTGCCCATCAAAATCAGCACGTGAGGTGGGAGCCGGGGCAAATGAAAAGATCATGATTTAAACTTGTGCTGCCTGGTGTTTCCCAAGCGGACATTGCCATAGTGGGGCATCGTTTCCAAAGAGGCACATCATCTGTTCTTTTTTGGTTTTTTTTTTTAAATATCTGTAACCTTTCTAGTCCTTTGGCAGGCCCAACTAGTTGCTTGCCACCTGAAAGCAAGCAGCCTCCACTCCAGGAATTCCCATCATCAACCTACCCACTGGATTTAGACTTACTGTATTTTAACTATAGCCAGCAGTCTGTGATTTGTGTTTTTCTTTCTGTCTGTACAATTATTGGAAAGTTAAGACTGCATCAGCCATTTCACATGCTATTAGCAAGGGGACACAATCCCAGTGCTAACACCATCACCAACAAACCGCAATGGGTGCCATTCCCCCTGAGGTGCTGAGCACTGAGCTTTCGACACTGCATTTTGCATATATTCAGGCTGGAGGTTCCCTAGGATGCCCAGCTGCAAGGTTCAGTGCTGCATTTCTGAGAGATGGCTCTGCCTTCTTCCCTCCCCATGCACCGCACTGCCTCCCCTCCTCTCAGCAACGTACTGTTTTCACAGGGTGTTATGTTGCAGCGCTGCCAGTTTGCCGGCCGTGGCCTCCAGGTGCAGTGATGCTCCAGCACGGGCTTGTTGGTGCGGACGTGCACGCAGTCCACACGCCGGGACTGGAAGCCATAGTTTCCACATGTAGCCGTGCAGACTGTCCACAGGCTGACCCTCCAGTGCACGCCACAGACATCGGTCCAGCAGTTCTGGGTGCTCAAAGGCCTGTGAGCAGGAGGGAGGGAGGGGTGACCTGTCACCATGCTGCCCAGGGAGCAAGTGCACGCTGCTCCGGGTGTCATGCAAGCTCCAGGGACAGCAAGCCTTGCATATCCCAAACATAATTCACTCAGAGCACCATATGGGTCAGGTCTTCAATGGGTGCAAGTGGGGGTAACTCCAGTACACTGAAAGGCAGTTTGTAACTGCACTCAAGGACCAGACCCTCAGCAGGCACACACTGGTATAGCACTACTGGAGCTAAATGACCATTTGTACTATTTGAGGATTTGGCCGAAATATCCTCTTCATGAAGTGCCAAACCAGAGGTCCACTGAAAAGATGCAATGAGTGAAGTGGCAACCAGTAAGACCCAGCAGGGCTTTGTAACTTTTTTATGGCTTTACAGCCAGTGGGAACAAAACTGATTCCCTGAAACCCTCCTTTTCCCTTCAATGCAGTCTCACAGAAGATGCATAGGTACACTTGGTTCCCACCTATTTGTCACACAGATAATGAAAATGCATGAGTGGGAGCCAAAGAGCCAATTATATTAATTTTCAGAAGACTTTCCAGTTGTTGGTCAACAAGTGTTTTTTTCTGGGGCTCATAGGAACAAATAATGAAGCCTGGGCTTAAGCCTGGTGAGATTTGTACCATTTAACTGTACGGGTTGCAGCATGACCTCTTCATTACATAGGGGAAAGCCAAAAATAGTCAGTTAAGTCACTAGTCCATTCAACATCTCTGCAAAGGGTAGTGGTTTCAAACATAAGGGATTCCTGTCCTACCTTGGTAAGGCACTGCATTGATCCAATGACACAGAAGTCCCATCTTTGGTCTGGCAAAATATCTGTCTGTGCTGTACAGCCAGTCGTGGTCCAATGCAAGGCCCGTTACACTGTGAACACAGAAAAATCACTTAAGGGAGGTAAAAGGCAGGACATGTTCCCCTTTTATAAGACTGCTGGTGAAATAAAATGCATACTTCTGTGCAATGACTGTTGAGCTTTCGAGCACTTCATGCAGCTCTGCAGGCTTTGAATGCTGAGTGCGCAGTCATCTTCTGCCCTACCTCACCCTCCTCCAGCAGCATTAAAACTGCATTTCTATATCTGCTCTGTAGATTTCATTACCTCTTCTCTTCAATAGTTCAATCTTAAATACATCTGTTATGGCAAATAAAATGCTCTCATGTCATTAGCCAAGAGCCTATGATCCGTACAGGAAATTTCAATACACTCCTTTTATTGTACATCTTGCAGTTTGTACTATGACAATTTATGGGCAAATAGTTAATAACCAAGAATGCATTGAACCAAGAACATATTCCACTCCATTTAATGATTTAAAAGCATTGCAGGACAATAAACAAAAGCAGCAAGCACGACGAACACAGCAGATCTGCAAGCTTGCTCCAATACTGAGCTTATCCTAACCTATTCAAGCTTACCAATCACATGCTTACTGTTTAACTCTTTTAAACCTCTCCTTTGATTAAATCGTAATTAGCTATGGGTATGAAGCATGTATTTGTGTTCTTTTAAAATCATATCAACTGTTAGGAAACAGTTTCTTTTCTAAGTATCTGGAAATTATATTCAAGAACAGACTGAGGGTTGAAGAAAGGGACCTTAGTATGAGGGAGGAATTTTTGCCAAGGGAGGGCTGCTGACTGATCCCGCTGCCACCTCTGTCCCCCATCAACAGGAGCCCTATTACACAGTATGATGCACTGCTTACATAATACTCCCTTCCCACTGCTATTTCTTCCCTCCCTGACAACTGGGAGAGAGAAGCAGTGACTGCCGGGTTTTCAGTTGCTCCCAGTCGACCTCCTGGTTGAGCAAGGTGGATGGAAATGTCATTCGTTGAAGTATGTGGAGCACTTCTGCAATATCTGCAGGTGCTGGCAGTCCTCATCACCAGCAAGCTTGAGTCACTAGTTTTAAAACACTATGGGATTACATAGTCGAGATCAAAATGCCACTAACATTAAATGAAGGAAAGGAATTCATTCTAGAGGTAGGGGTAGAGTAGGTAGTCTGTTTATTTTCTCTGTGAGTTGGAAAAGTTGGTCACCACACCTGGGCAACAGGGAACTGATATCCCATGAATCTACCGAGAAGGTCATTGATCCACTGAGCCACTAAGCCAGTGATATCTTCCTAATTGTAATTAGATAACAGTCTTCTGGCTTGGAGACCGAGCTGTACAGAATTGTGTGGGACTTGATTTCTTTTTTTTAAGCTAGGTAGAAGAAATGTTATATTATAACGCACAGAGGTTAGGTCTAACAAATTAATTCAGACTTCTTTGATTGTCTCAGCTGAGTATGAGGTAATGGGGAACAATATAGCCCATAATGATCTACAAAATAAGGATGAGGTAATTGGCTTTTTGCAAGGATAATCCAGTCCTTACCTGGAATTCCACAGGGAGTGACAATTTGCTTCTTTCATATAAAAGGATAATTCCAAGCTTTACTCATAAGTGTAATACAATAACTCAATCACCTTTCATGAGAGAAATTTCCAAAATACATGGGCAAGAGTTAAATGAAGTTGTTTTCAAGTAGTGAACAATAGCAAGATCTGGTAGCTGAAGACACTTTTTACTACCAACATCGTAAAAGAACCTGATGCAGCGCAATGTATTGTGCATATTAAGCACATTTACCCCAAGCAAATACAGAATGCATGTGGTTATTAATAAGAAACTATCGTATTACTCTAACCTCTAATACAATGAGATAGCATTTGCCTTTGTTTTCAAACTGACTTACCACATGCTAATTAGAAAAGGAGGAAAATATTTCATGATAGCTCACTATGTGTCAAGACTGATAGTTATTACTCTGGGTTATTATTTTCTTAGCCTCTTCTTGCATGGTAAGAAGCCTCGCTTCTATACATTTACCTGACTCATAATTTCAATTAGATGTATGACTACTTTGGATTTGTCAACCTGCTTTTTCTTTTTCCCTTTGAAAATGTTTATTTCACCAAAAGTGATATTAAAGTAGTATTGGTTTCTGGCTTTAACCTCTAGCAAGATTGGCTTCTGTGGTTTTAACCCTGTGTCTCATGCACCCTGGAATGCTATACCCTTGTGTGAATCACCACTCTGGAGATCTTTGGGCTAAAATCTGTGAGTTTCTACCCCTAAGTCTGGACTGTGGTGGACTCATCAACCTTCACATATGGCTCAGTCAAGGTGGAGTGGAGAGAAAAGGGAGGAAAGCACATAGCAATGACTGGTCCCAGGTTATAATTGACTACATATTGACAAATGTCTTTTCAGGAAACCTCATAGCTCACAGAGAGACAAAGACAAAACTCTTCTGTGGATTCCCACAATAAAGCGATTTAACTCTAAATACTTGGAACATTTGGTATTTATGGAGTGAAGCTTTTTAACAACTGATCATTGTATGAAGCTGCAAGGAGAGAATTTGAAGATCTGCAAAACAGCATGAAGGAGTCTGAAAATGCTTTTAGCCCTCCATTCTGCTTTTCATCATGAAGCAAATCAAGAAAGCTCCCACTTTTTGGCATTCTCAGGCAACATCAGCAACTTTGTAAAACTGGGTTATTATGCAACTCCCCCACCCCAAACATCATCACAGTCATCAGCCCTGACTCCTGCCAGCCAAAACTGAAACACACTCACTGGGTGGTAAGGGGAATTAAGACTTGGAGAAGACTATTTCCCAGATGTGTCACCTGTCACTATAGAGAGGAGCTGCAGAACTTTCCACTGGGGATGATACAGGGGTCTGCAGTAAAACTCCTGTTCACAAGCAGCGTTTCTAGGGATCGCAGGAAGCTACAGAAATCCAAGCATGCAGTGCATGAAATATGGAGTTGAAAGAGCTGAGCAAATTAGTTGCCTCCTCAAAAGCCTGCAGACCATAACCTAAAGATACCAGGGTGCAAAATCACTCCTCTCATTTTCTGTCACTTTTTTCTAGCCCACACTATGATGCTGTCCTTGGACTGCTGGCTTGTTCCTTACCTGGCCCCAGGAGGAGGCTACCCACTCAACACAGGGCTGCCTGTTACAGTTCTGTGTGTCCACAGGACGCTTGGACACCTGGGCACAAGCCTCATTCGACACTGGGGCAGAGCTGCCTTTTGCTGTCAGGCGCTGACATGTCACTCGCCGCATCTGGATGCCTCCACTGCAGCTCCGTGTGCAAGGAGACCACGATGTTACCATCCATCTGTGAGAGAAAGGAAAACAGGTCAGGGAGCAGATACATGCCACCATCTGCAGGATCATTGGTGTCAACAGGTCTTTATGTATTTGACCAAAAAAAGGCAACAATGGCTTGGTTCATTTAGGGTGTGATCCTGGAAGGTGCTGAGTGCCTCAGCCTTCCATAGTAGTCACTGAAAACTGCTCAGAGGATGAAAGCTGAGAAAAGAGAACATTTTTCATTAAATTCTCTTCTCAAGGCTCTTTGGGCCCAGAAATAATTTTCTAGCCCTTAAGGCGGTTTTTAAAAGCTTAGTACGTATTTCTAGCCCAGGCACAGGGTTTGGGCATGGCTGCTTTTACACCACTGTGCCACGGAAGCCTCAGTCACAGGCTACACTGACAACGTCAGCAATGACTAGCCCATTTACACCCCTTAGTAGGGAAAACTGTCTGTGTAAAGTTGCTGGAGGAGCTCACAGGCCACTTTGAACTTGCTGCTGACAGAACAGCCAAAAGCCTGCTGGGTCCTGCTGGTGTCTGCCTACTCTGTTATGCCCCTGACAAGTGGGATCATCCAGAAAAGCCTGAAGGTTGCTCAGGGATAAGGTCGGTGCATAGTCAGCCCAGGGACAAAGAACACCTTTCTTCTTTCCTCTTGAGCTCAGACCATGCATCTGGCAGCTGAGGCTGAGGCTCTGAACCCCCATGTGCTGGGGTTTAAAAAATCCAGTCTAACTAGTAAAACGCCTGTAACAACAGAAAATAATAGCCCAGGTCCAAACTCTTACCAAGATGGACAACCCCTTTTTGTCTCTTTAAGGATCATTAAGTGAAACACTCGTACAGTTGGGTTTGGGAAGGAGGTAGGTAGGAACAGGAAGAATGGGACTGATTACTAGTTTCCTGAAGAGTTTTATGGTTAAGTCAGCAGTTTGCTTCATTAAGTTTCAGGACACTTTGTAGAATTTGTGTGTTACTGGGAGAAAAATAGTGCCTATCACGTCCCTTACCAGCGGTGTTTATGATTACTTTACAAAATAGGCAATAGGTGTTCTCCAGTACCATGGAGAGGCATAGAATCATAGAATCATAGAATCATTGAGGTTGGAAAAGACCTCTAAGATCATCAAGTCCAACCATCAACCCAACACCACCATGCCCACTATACCATGTCCCTAAGCGCCTCATCTACACGTCTTTTAAATCCCTCCAGGGATGGGGACTC
>NW_008794774.1:6614411-6619373 GCF_000699145.1 Aptenodytes forsteri | reverse complement strand
TTCTTGTAGATGGGCGTCACATTGTCAAGCCTCCAGTCGTCCGGGACCTCCCCCGTTAACCAGGACTGCTGATAAATGATGGAGAGTGGCTTAGCAAGCTCCTCTGCCAGCTCACTCAGCACTCTCGGGTGGATCCCACCTGGGCCCATGGACTTGTGAGCGTCCAGGTGGCGTAGCAGGTCGTTAACTTCTTCCTCTTGGATTATGGGGGGTTTATCCTGCTCGCTGTCCCTGTCTTCCAGCTCAGGGAGCTGAATACCCTGAGGATAACTGGTCTGACTATTAAAAGACTGAGGCAAAGAAAGCATTAAGTACCTCAGCCTTCTCCTCATCCTCGGTGACAATGTTCCCCCCCGCATCCAATAAAGGATGGAGAGTCTCCTTGGCTCTCTTTTTGTCATTAATATATTTGTAAAAACATCCATTGCTATTCCTCAGTCTTCTGCGTGTGATTGACTCCCGTGGTCACAGAAACAAGTACGTAGACAAACACACTCCCAACACAGCAAAAACACTGCTACTTTTTTTCATGCTGTTTGGTGAGGTTGAATCTGAAGTTTCTGCACCCCTTGTAAAGCTCTGCTCTGCTTTTCAATCAGCTTTTATTTCCAAGCTTAAATCTCAGGAGTTTCTCAGGAGCTGAGGGAGGACTGTGGATTGCGTTACAGTTCAGGGAAGGTATAAAAAGACATAAACCATTCCCACGGAATTTACTGCCATCACCAGGGAAAACTGCTGCTAATGAGCATGTTTCACATTTCATCAGATCTCTTTTGGTTTCCTTCTTATGACTCAGCTGGCAACTCAGAAAACATTTGCCTGCAAAGAGGGGTAGGAATATATTTTAAAAGGTAATGAAACAGAACCTTGCCATATACCAGAGACACAGCAAGAGTGGTAAATCTGGCCACTTACTTCTCATCAGGTTACTTAGCACCTCTCCTTGCCTCAGCTTAGACTCTCTTTTTTAATGCAAGTCCCAAATCACTGTTGAATGAGAGAAGTTGTACTAAATTTCTCTTGAGGTCCTGACTACTTTTAAGTGCTTGTATACTGAAACACACCATGTCCACAGTGGAAATAAGGGAGAGGAGGGAGTAAAAACCCAGAAAAATATGGAAAAGCACATTTACACATCTCAGCTAAGGAGCTACTGAATTGCAGAAGTAGGACATTTTTAACATGGAGGGAGTATAATACTACACTGACTCTCTGGACAGGCACTCAGAATGTACTCTTCTTTGCACCAAGGGGTGTCAAAGAAGAAAAATGTTTTATGTGGAGAGCAAGCAGCAGAGGAAGACCTAAGTGTAGTCAGAAGACTTTCAAACTGTTCTGGCTCCTTTGTGTTTAACAGTAGCTAAAAACCAGAGCATTACAGGGGCAGAGAGTTACAAACCTAAGGAAACCACAAGCTAGCAATCTCCAGAAGGAGGCAGAACTCAGTCTTACCCCCCTCATGCCCACTAGATCTGATGGGATGCACCTATTTTACAAAAGACATTTCCACTCTGCTAAGGGAATTCTTTGCAGCTGCAGCTACAGTCCTGCCCGTATTGATGTTCAGGCAATGCAGGAACTCAGAATAAAACCCCAAAACAGCTGCTAAACCTAGCTTCTTGTCTGTTATATTGTTGGGATAAACTGGTATGAAGCCATGTGGAACACAAAAGAGATATGACCCTACAGTTCTTGGGTGATGAAACTCCCATATGTACAGAGCTCAGAACCAGCATGATATTTACATCCAATATAGGGTGAGGCTGGAATCATCCAATACAACTCAAGCTGTGAACTTTGCTAATAAAGAGTAGGCAATAGCCTCTGTATTATTTTCTAACCTAATTACTGGAGGAGTAAACTCTCTTTCTACCATATACTGTCAATGTTTTCCACAAATCTTGCTACAAATTCCCAACTGTCTAGGTTAAGCACTCATAAATTCCCCTTTAGCCATGACTTTTCTCCAGACAGGTGCCACAGAGGCTGCAATGGCATGATGTCCAGTGCAAAGAACTCTTCAAGCACATCTTAAAAGCATGTATGACATTTTAACATGAGGCAGACGAACCGTGAAGGGCAGTCTCTCCTGTTGCATGCGATGGGCTGCAGGGCTGGCTTGGGTTTCTCTCTGCAGTGGGATATGTTGACTTCGGCCCCATCCAGTAAGCACCTCAGCTGGGGCAGCTGCACCCCTTTGTGGCCACAGGAAGCCGAACAAGCCATCAGCTTGTCCACTGACCACTGGTATTCTGCCAAAAAGTGTGGGAGAGACATGTTAACACTCAAAAACTGCCAGCAGGAGACCCTTAGAAAAGAAAGAGTCAGAGATGTTCTCCCCGATGAAATATTTGGACTTGGTGTCTCATGTGAAGGGGAGCTACCTATGCCTACAAGGCACCAGGCAATGAACAAAGAAGGAACAGGATTCCAGCTGATGTAAGCCACTGACTGTCTTTGGTGTAACAAACCCAATTTTTTGGTGCTTAGAAGCATCAGGCATGGAAAGTGAATGACATGGTAGAGCAGTTAAGTGAAGCCAGATGCCAGTGATGCAAGACATTGCATCTATATTTTTAAAGGGGTGTGATTTAGTGAATATGTGGTTAACTGCAGTTACCAGCAGTATCTATGATTCTATGATCTTACAACAGTGGGTTTCTGACCAGGTAGATCATACATACCATCCATCCTGAAGAAGAATGGGGGAGTTGCAACACACTTAAAATTTTATGGCAAAATTTAAGGAAAAGTTAAATTCTTCTCCACTGCATCCCTGACAATTGGAGCAATGAAAGCTGCATATTCTGTTCCAACCCATCCGCACTGCTCTGTTCTGTGGCTTTATCACTTGTAGCTTATTTCTAGGGTAAATATAACAGTTGCAGCATTTTTGCAAGTGAAGGGTTTTCAAGCAAGAAGAGACTGTGAAACACTGACTTTAGCAGATTAACAGAGGGGCTTCTAATTTTAGGGGTTCAAACTGTGACACCTCTGTCTTGAATTTCTGGACAAGAAAATTGTCCAGACTCAACAAGCATAAGTATAGCTTGAACCAGTAAGGTGTGTTTTATGCTCAGCAGGCCAGAAATATCAGGTGTCATTTTGGTAAAGTAACACCTAAGACACTGCAAGGTACCTGGTAGTCCTGCAATTGTATATCCATGGCAGTAAAACATTAAAACATCTATTTCCTGCTGCGCATGACAGTCCTGGCTTCATAGAGGAGAAATCGAGGATGAGAAAGGCAGTGCAGGGAAGTCCATGGCAAGAGCTTCACAGGGCAGCATGACTGAAACTGGAAAGTTACCTTGTACAGCCAGGGACGTTTTTTGTGTGAGTGAGCCAGCCTCATTCTGAGCAAGGCAGCTGAATTCACCATCAGGAGCATCACTGATGTTGAGTATCTGAAGAATCCGGTCCGATGCCAGGAGGCGATGCTGCAGACTGAGAGGCTCGCCAGAGTAAAGCCAGGTGATGTTTGGGGTTGGATGACCATCCACAGCACAACCTAAAAAACAGGGACATGAAAGAAACCTGCTGAGTACTGAACTTGCTGCAAAATTACATGCTTTGAAGTGGTCAAAATTAGGGGAAAAAGTCGATTCCATCCTGTTTTCTCCTCATTCTCTCATAATGAAAAATAGGAATACTGTGGTAATGAATACCTTCTCAACAGCTGAAAAAAATTATCCAAAAGCCAGTTAATCAGCCATATGAAAATCTCAGATCAGTTCGGAAATATTTATATCAAGCCTTCTAAGGTTCCCATTATTTTGGATCATCCTCATTTTAGTATTGAAGAAAGTGGGATAGGGAGGTTATACACCTAGCATAATCTCAAGGAGCATGCTTGAACAAGCAATACAAACAGAACTTGGTCTCCAAATCTCCTATTTAAACCACAGGGCCATGTTCCTCTCTTCTTTTTTATATTAGAAATCAGAAGGTTTTGTTACACAAAAGTTTACACAAAATTTTTGTTACACAAAAAACTGTTGAAAAACAAAGAGATAAAATTGAGCCTTTAGAGGTTTTTTTGTCACAGCAATGGGCAATTCTCCAAGTAACAACCAACCAAAACCCACAACTGAAAAAAACCTGCTGTTCTGAAGCATTTTATGGGTATGCCTATGGATCATCAGCACAGCTGATGAGGTTTAGGTTCACAGTGAGTTCTTTGCCTGTTGAGTTGAGGGAGAGTATCTGTAAGATACTATTTCCTGTGGTCCTCATACCAGCTGCACACTTTTCCAGTTTCATGACGAATTGCAGAAAATTTGTGAGACTTGCATATCCTGGGAAAGATAGTTAAGTTGCCTTACATATTTCCTGGGGAAAAAGAAAGAACTAGGCAATTTCTGTAGTGCAACCCATCTGCACCAGTTGCAGGGGTGGGGAGCCAGAAAAGCCATGCGCAAGGGATGGCATATATTACTTGGACTGCTTGTGGCTTAGGCTAGTCCTGCACTTCCATGCATCTCACTGATATATGAAAGGTCTGGCTAAGTTTCTGTGAATGCAGTCTATACTGATTGTTAGTTTGTTATACAGCAGCTTTACACTGTTTTGTTTGTATTAGTATGTATGTGTAATGAATGACTTCATTGTATACATAATCCCTTCTGAAAGAAGTGTACTATATAAACAAACATAACATATATACATGAACATTCACATTAGCACTGTTCAAAAGGAATGGGATAAAAAAAGGGAGAGTACAAATTTAAAATACTAGAAGACGGAAGACTGTTCTAAGATTATCAAAAGGGACTTCAGGGCACTGGGGCGACTGGTTGAAGGATCGGGAGCACAGGTAGTGTTTTCCTCTATCCCTACAGTGGCAGGGAAGGATACTGAAAGGAGAAGGAACAGGAAAACACACCTGATCAACACGTGGCTCAGGGGCTGGTGCCATCGGCGGAATTTTGGCTTTTTTGATCACGGGGAGGTTTACACAGC
>NW_008794774.1:6587594-6611231 GCF_000699145.1 Aptenodytes forsteri | reverse complement strand
GAAAGGAGGTTGTAGCGAGGTGGGGGTCGGTCTCTTCTCCCAAGTAACTAGCGATAGGACGAGAGGAAATGGCCTCAAGTTGCGCCAGGGGAGGTTTAGATTGCACATGAGGAAAAATTTCTTTACTGAAAGAGTGGTTCAACATTGGAAGAGGCCCCAGGGAAGTGGTTGAGTCACCATCCCTGGAAGTATTTAAAAGACGCGTTTTAGAGGTCTTTTCCAACCTTATTGATCCTATGATTCTATGAGTCTATGATTAAGGAATAATTCCATCAGCTGATATTTCTTTATTGTCATCTCCATGTCATTTGATTACTATTTATTATTCACTGAGATAAATAAGGATGTGAATATGATGCCTTTGTAGCTGCATTACACAATGAACAGACACTGCAATGTGACATTTTTGTTACTGTTCTTCCTTTCATTCTTGTCTGTCCACCTGAAGTGATCCTCAACTAACTTATACTCAGCAAGTACTGTTCCTGCTAAAGAGGTAAGATGGTCTTTATAGTTGCTGCAATCAAGATTTTATTTAAATATAATTTTTTTCCTTAAGAATTTATCTATACCTTACTGAGGTGCCTGTAACTGCAAGAATAAAAATACCATTTTCATTAAACTACCCAGGAAGGCTGAAGAGTTTGATTTCCAAACATCGTCAAAATCAAATCCTTGAGACTTGAGGACTACATTACTTTGTTTAGGAACCCTTGTTGACCTTTTGACTTTGGTCACACCCCTAAACTAACAGTAGGGACTGGGTTACTGTAGTCTTCACTTGCCTGCCTTTTGCCACTAATCACATCTCCTATTACACTACTCCTATGGCAGAAGATGCTGCCTTGCCCATGAGAATTGAAGCTTTTTTGCTCATACAAAGCAGAACTCATACAAGATGGAAAAAGCCAGTGGTGACCTGTGGCACATCCCAGCCATTTTCATGCTGAGAGGTAGATCCAGGCACTGGGGAGACCCCATCTGCTTTTCAGGAGGATAAATACTGGGCACCTCACCAGTGCGGTGGCTGCATGGGTCTTTGCTGTGTCCCCTCTTGCTGGCAAGCTCTGCCTGCATCCACAGTGGGGAAGGGTGTGGGCTGGATAAAGCTGCCCTTCGGGGCTGGTTCACTGTGTGAAATAGGTATTACAGAGAGCAAGGGCTCCACAGCAGAAGGCAAGTGACGCACACAGTAGGCTCTGCAGTTGCAATGACAATGTTTCACTGGCAAAGAACTAGTTAATGCAGCTAAATATTAAAAAAGAAAGTAAAAGGGGAAGAAAAAGGCAGAATGAGAGTGCACACTGCTCACAGTGGTATCCCCTCTTCCCTTTTTCCACTTTTATTTATAAGGGTAAAGAGTCTTTGCTATTTGTTTTAATTTCTTTGGCAAGGTCTAATGCAGTTTTTACCATTGGCAGTTCTCTCCCCAACGCTCACTTCCTGACTACAAAGACACAGCTTTCTTTTTTACGTTATTCCTTTTGTCCTGAGTACTGATGTGTTTTTTCCTACTTTTGTGCTGAAAAACCACTCATCCAATTTCCAAGACACTCATTCTCAAGTAAATGGGTGACGTGAAAGATTTCAGCCTCCCAGGTTAAGGCTGCCTAAGTTAAAACCAATGGAAAACAAAGGAATGTACAGGAAATGGACAAACTTAACAGTAAATGGCTGTATGCCTTTTGCCTCCAGTATTCAATTTTTTTATAGTTTGCTTGTCTTCTAAGATAATTGCAGGGATTTCCACAGGTCAGCATATAGCCATGACAACTGAAAAAGACATGCTGTGAGCTCGGTTTTACTGTTTGCATTTGCAAACAGTCTGCACAGGATAAATGAAGAAAGCAGAAAGGTCAGTTTGATGTTAAACACAGAGGAACTGAAATTGACTTCACTGTACAAATGGTCCTAGTTTGTGCCTGTTTTTCTTTAAAAAATTATTTCCACAGGTCAGCATATAGCCATGACAACTGAAAAAGACATGCTGTGAGCTCGGTTTTACTGTTTGCATTTGCAAACAGTCTGCACAGGATAAATGAAGAAAGCAGAAAGGTCAGTTTGATGTTAAACACAGAGGAACTGAAATTGACTTCACTGTACAAATGGTCCTAGTTTGTGCCTGTTTTTCTTTAAAAAAATCTATTGTCAGGCAAAACAATATAGTCTTCCTAGTACTGACTATTTTACTTGCCTTATATATTATTTCTTCTTCCAAAATGTATATATAAAATATTAGCTAAAGGAATGGCCAGTAATCAATAATATGGGGGGAAAACCCCAAACGCTATTCCCTAGATATGTTCTACCCATAAGTAATTATTACTTTTTTTAACATTTAACAATAAAACTTTACTAACACCTATGAGTCTCATATGTAATGGATACTCCTCATTTGTGTATGCAGAACAAGCATCAATCACAATTCACAAGTGACATTTCCTATGTTTCCCACATGTATGGATGCATAAGCTGTGGGATAATGTTTTATGCATATTAAGTGAGAATCAGAGTACAATAAAAACCCATGTTCCATTACTATCCCCTTCTCATCTCCCAGGAATAATTTTAATACCATTTAATGCAGATTACCAACAGCTATTCTCTATTTCCTCCCACCCCTGTGGACATTGACTGCCTTATCCTTCCAAAGCTCAACACCTGTCCCTTTAATGCCTGAGAAGGAAAAACCAGTTTTGTTTCCAGACAGCACAGCTATTGCAGAGCTTTAATGCATCAGAACCCTTGGGAAGGTGAGGAGGGAATATTTTTTTGGGACTGTTTCTGAGCAGTGAAAGCTCTGGCATGAGCGGGCTCTTCTCCTTCAGTCCTTCTTAAGTAGAGAAAGAAAATACTGCCTTCAGCCTCCCTTCCAAAGTCTACTGTGACTCTGAATTCATTCAAAGCCAGGATGAGTGAGTCATGGATGGGCAAAAGCTGGAGATACAAACAAAAATCTAATACAAATTACATCTTTTAGCAGGGAAAATGTTAATATTTCAAGGATAACAAGGCGGTATTTGGAAAGGGAGGACCAATGTTTCACAACAACGCTAATAATTTCTTGAGAGGAAAGAATAAATGCACGGTGCAGGCCAAATTCAGCTCCCTGTTATACCTCTGCCACGCTTTCTGTATGACTGTAGCTGCAGAAAGACTCTGGGCTACTGTGTTAAGCTAAGAGAACAAAATATGAAGCATGCATCACTCTTTCACTTGAAGACTTGAACAATAGGAAAAAACCAAGTGCAAAGGCTGTTGAGTTTAGGATTCCTTTTTTTAACAGCCTGATACCTTAAATCAGCAGAACTGTATGGAAAGCAACAGTGAAAACATCAAACAAACTTTGCAAGTACTAAATACAGTTTGTAATACAAGTAAAAAAAAAAAAAACAACCCAGCGTTGCCTTTAAAAAAGATATCTATTCTTAAAATATAGATTATTTTCATGCATTCGTATTTGTCTAACAAATAGCTCTCTAATTTACTATTGACGTGCTGATTAATCCCAGGCAATATTTCTAATATTTATTAAAGATGGAATCTGAGTGAAGACTTCAGGTCAAGATGAGGCATTTAAATTTCTTTAAACAAAATAGTCTTATAGTCTGAGCTCAATAAACTACTTAGCTTTCCAACCGCAGCCCTGAAGCTGCTGTGCTGTGGGAGGTAAGCTCATCTTTTCCATTCTCCCGGCAGCTAATCAAGGCACATGGAGGTGCATGCTGTCTTACCTGAGGCCAAGCCATGTGCCAGCAGTGGAGCTGGAAATCAAACTCTTGCCTTCTTAGTCTCGGGACAACAGTTTCATCTTTGAAAATTATTTCCTGTTTAAGAGATAGGTTGGGGTAGCATAGCCTGGATATAAACACTGTGGTATGCAGTTTGGATCCATTGGTATTGATGTTCAACTACATGCTTGCACCTTAAACTTCAGTTTTACAGCCTTGCTATTCATCAGTGATCGCTCCTTGCAAAATAGGCAAATGTTTGTGCTGCATTAGTTCAAAAGACTTTGAATCAACAAAAAAAAGGCTGAATTTGAAAAAAAAAAACCATCCCAATTGGTTAGGGACTGCATGTTTCAGGACATCACAAAGTACAATAAAAGTAGCACAGAAAGTTCACAGCTAGACTTACAAACCAGAAGGCCTATGCCCCTGCCTCTGCAAGTCACAGACATGTACCTACAACATAAAATTGGGAGATAAAAGATGATTGCCGACTACTATCTGAAATGCCTGGCAAAGGAGGAAAGAAGGGATTTGGAAGCAGAATTATTAATTATATTAAAACTGAAATAAAGCAAGATAAAAAAAAAATTCTGTGATTCTGTATATATTTTACTGAACTCTGACAGAAAAGTGTGGTAGACCACAATACACTGTGTTAAAGCGATAAATATATGCAGCTACAGGATTTGAAACCTGACAGTATTTCCACTCTAATCTCTACATTCAAAGACTTAAAGTATACTTTCAAAATAGAAACATGATTAAGGATGAAATGAAGAACAAAATGCTTGGAACAAAATGTAGAGAAGCCATAGATCAATCTGAATAGGTACAAGCTTGGTGCTGAACTACTATGTTGGACTTCACACTGTACTACTGTGTTCACACTATGTAGGTGAGATCAGACTGGCACAGAGAAATACTTCCCCAATTTCCTGTCATACTTGATTTTCTCCTTAGGTGACTGAGAGAGAAATGCATGTTAAACCTAAAACAGAGTTAAATTTAATTCTGTCCTGTATCTAACATAAGGAAGAAAATTTCACAGGATGTATTCAACTTTTTAAAATGCTATCAAACCAAATGAAAGTAGGCAAGATCATGTCTGAAAGTCACATATATGTAAAACCTGTTTTGCTGAAGTGGCAAAACTAAGAGACAAGTCTTTGTAGTTTGTCTTATGGGGAAAGATTTTTCAGTATAGTACGAAGTGTAAATTTAAACAGACACTTAACTCAGGGTGTTACGCAAATTACTTCTCAGTGCTTTCATATACTGAATGAAATAAAACCTATAAAAGGTAATGTGATCCTGAAAATCCCCAAAAGAAAGAATTAATGTTAATGTAAGTATAACCTCTATTTTTAATAGTTTAAAGGAGGTCAAATGAACATGAAATTATGCTAGACAAGGAAAGCTATGTATTTGGGAATTCTTGAAATAGGCCAATTCAGCTGATGACAGTAGCATTTTAAAAAAAGAAGGTATTTTAAATAACTATTTATGGCTCCAAAGGAGCAGTTGAAATGTACTATACTGAACACATGACATGTTTTTTAAACAGTTCTCAAAACACCTAAACTGGCTACCAAATGCCACACATATTGTTGTTATTAGATATTATTTACATAGTATTGTAAATTTACACTGTATTCAACAAAAATTGAGTTAGGCCCATTCCCTGCCCCACAGAGGTTGTAAAAAATGTTCCCAAATATACAGCCACATCGTGGCCCATTAAAAAAGCGAGGGAATTTTCAAGCTCTGGTAGTAATACTGTTTTCTAAAAATGACTCTGACAGTGGGAATCCTACACATCAAGAATCTTGTATTAATAAGGATTGGGCTGAAAAAAATCACCAATGGCAAATCATGAAACCAAAGCCTACAAGAATGGATACAGCATGTTGAAATGACCTCCTGAGCTAACTCTGATGGGTTTATGGTTTATTCAGTGCGTGACAAAGATGGAAAAGAAGAACCCTTCAGTGTAAACATCTCCACCATTGCTACAGATCCAGGTTAACTGTACAAGTACATTTGTAGGGGAAAAATAACACGCAAAAGAGGCACGTGGAGCAAGCACTGAACAATGATACAGCACAAGGAGTTCAACAAAAGACAGAGCAAGAACTAACATGTAATGCCATTACCAGCCCAAGTTGCGAAGGTCAGTGCTGCTGTAGAAGCCTTTCTGTATTTCTTAAGCCAATATAAACTTGCTACATCCTGAGACATCAGCATCTCAGGAAACTTCCTGTGGCGCAAGGAAAATAACAAATGCAGGGCAGAGAAGGTGGAGGGCAGAAAGGTGCAGGAAAGTCAGTGCTGCTTGCTCCAGAGAGGCTGTAACTTCTGCCCTACTAAGAAAGTGCTTTAGCCATTTGGGAGAGGTTTTGAGAACCAACCAGAGGGAGAGGGTGCTTCAAAACTTAGAATGGGTAAGTCCTTTAGTCAACAGGTCAAAAATCCCACAGTGTTTGAAAACTCACTTAACACTTACTCTAGAGCAAATCTTAAGTTGTGCAAGAGGCTAAAAGATCTTTTATGTGAAGGAGCTGGCAGAATGACAGGTTTCCAGACTGGGATACCTGTGGCAAGTCTGATACCCCTAGTTTTTCACCAGAACTTGCCTCAGTGGAGCTTTGCATCATTTCTATCTATGTTAGCACAGAATCTAGGCCAGTGATCCAGGAAAATCATAGAGACACAAGTTCAAGGGCTGCAGTTATTACCACAAAACCAAAATTAAACAGATGTTGCCCCAGAGGCCAGTGATATTATTTTATGTGGCAGCATTTTGGACTGCTGCTGTAGATCAGTGGTTCTCAGATTAGCTCATTCATGGCACCAAACAGCAGGCAGGAAAAAAACCCAAGGCAGCAGATTGCCTTGAGGACCTTGCTCTTTTGACTCTGCTTTCAGAGCTTGGCAGTGGGAGGACTAGTGTCTGATTGCCTGAAAAACAAACACTGTATCAGTGTGGTCAAAATGTTCGACCAAGCAGAGGTATCATCACGTAATATATACACTGAAATGTACACAGCATGCACTTGCAAATGAAAAGCCACACATTTCAATGAAATGTTATGGTGTAGTCTGATGTAGAAGGAAGATACTACAATACTGTATGAACTTTATACAATATTTAGAATGTAATCAATGTGATAGAGTCTGATTGGGGAATTAATTGCAATGATAATGGCATACTCTTGATATTAATTTTAATTCTCATCTTTATAGAAATGTCGCTTACATGGGAATTCTCGTAAATAGTGTGACAAGGCAGAATTTTCACTGAGGCAAAAGCGAACAGAAATCACAATGAACAGGACAGATTATCCCAAGAATTCACCTGGTGCTTTATCCTCATGACAGTGGAAGTGTTGTTAGTGTAAAATAAAGTTGCTGAAAAAATATCCTTTAGCATTAGAACTACTTTTCAAACATGATGTCCAATTTATTACAGAGAGTGAGGAGGAAAAAAATGGTGTTATGCAAAATAACTTCTCAGATAGCCACGATTTTATCTGACTCCTACTGCACAACTTCTGCAGCTGTCTTTTTCCTTAGGGGAGCAGAGACACTGGTTTAATCATAATTACTCATGAGTTTTCTCTTTGCTGACTCTGTGCAGATTGTAAATTATTTTATGTTGTATTTCTGTTTCCAATTTTAATGCAGCAGTAATTCCCAAAACCTAGGAAAATTTAGAGCAGGCTCATGGTAGAGAGGGGAAGGGCAAAAGGGAGTAAAGGAAAACTTATGTTTCACGAAGATATACTCTTGCTCTTGAGTATATCGCCAAACGTCACAAGAGATTTGCACTGGTGAGATCAGTTGTGTTCATTTGGATCATTTATTGCTTTTCACACTCATTTTGAACAAGTGTCAGTCCTATGTTTATGGATGTTATGGCTCAAAAGCAAGATACATAGCAAGCAATTGCAGCCCTAACTTCTCTGGCTCTGCTGGAACAGTTTGGTCCTGATCATGACATCAGCCTATCTGTATGATCTGTTTCTTCTTCTAAAGTAGTCAGCAGCACAGCATTTGACTCACTACAATGCACCCCAGAACATTCAAAAAGTTCTAGGTTAATTTTTCTGTTCAGTGCCACATCTAGATAACGCTTAAATCTGCAGGTAGGCAAAGACTAGCCAACTAGCCACAGACTTGAAGTGGTCCCCTCTAAAAAAAAAAAAAAAAAAAAAGGCTGAAAACCCTCTTGAACTTCGGGCCTTGGCTCTAATGCAGTTGGCCCTTTCGGAGTAATTTATTCATACGCAAAAGGCTGGCCATTGCAAGCAAGGTGGCTGCCATAATTATGTTTTTCCATTCCGCTTTCTGGGGCCTCTTCTGGGCATCTAAGTGACTCTACTAGAAAATGAGGGGAATATACTATTGCCAGTAAAAGAAAAAGTGAGAGGGAAATATGGATTTTGATAAGAATAAGCCTTGGCATCTTTGAAGTGAAAGGTTTTTGTTATTACTTTGTTTTAAAAACAGCTTCATTGCTGTTCAATGAATGTTCAATTGCATGTTCAAACAGCATAGGTGTTTGCAGAACAGGAATTTGTAGTCCAACTCTTCATCTTCTGAAGCAGCAGTGAAACTGGCAGCTAAGCTGCTCTAACTCTGTGGTCATTGGGATAAAGTATAAAAACAGAAAGAAGTCTGCTTTCTAGGACTGTGTTTGCAGTGCTGGCAGTTAGTAAAATCATGTTCTGATTTGTGAAGTGAGTAAATTTGATATGGAAGTCATCAGGGAGAACACAATAAATATGGAGCAGCAGTATTTCCTTTTTTTTTTTACAATTGACTGTACTTTTTTGGTCATAAAAAATACACTATCATCTAACTTTACAGTTATTTTCAGTATCTCCTACAAATAGGGACTTTTTTTGCTAAATACACAAAATTGGATAGATGTCCTAAGCTGGGGACAACAGCAGGTTCCCAGTGAACAAACTGAAGAATATATAGTTCAAGAGATAAAAGAGGATGGGAACCAGATTCAGAATAATTGCCTAGGCTTTTCCCCATAGGTTCACTCATATCTTTAAATTCCCTAGAATAACCATTATGCTCCAGGATTTGTATTGCATTCATAAATAAATAGAATAAAGGCCAAGAATTTACATAATGATAGCATCTCCTCTTTCTATCAAAAAACCTTTTTTTTTTTTTTGCCAAAATATGAACATTTGATCAGGATACAGTGAGCCTTAAAAATATACATTGCAGCTATGCACAACAGATAGAGTAGCTACCATTATCTCAATACTTAATTTTTCTTGGATGTCTTCTCTTTTTAAAGACATTGCTTAAGTCTTGCACTGTGCCAAGTAAGAGCTAGATTTTCTGTTAATTTCAGATCCTAGCTATCTTAACTGTTTATGCTCCCATTTATCTTTAAATTCATGAACCTGTGCTGCATTCCAAAATAAAGATGCATCTCTTCCCTTGGCTACCTCATAAATGCAGTCCAAAACCTTTATTTAATTATATACAATGTGCAATGCGGCAATCCCCCTTCCTTCAATATGCATATCCTCAAGTGCACATTATGTTTTCAGAAATCATCACACATGATGAAGATTTCTGAAAAAAACATGTGGGACATGAACATGAAGCTTTGGGGAAAAATTATCAAATGTGTTCACAGATATTTTCTGTGCAACTCAAAGGCTCATCTGCAACAAAATATTTAAACAAAGCAACAGATGCCAAGAAACACTGTGCTGTTACAAGCAGTCAAAGCACATTCTCCTTCAACCTTTTTTCCTTCACTGTGACATTTTATAGGTCCTCCTACATTTCTATATTCCTAGAGGTATTAATTTCTGACCTATCTTCCAATGTTCCTGAAAGAATCCTCACTTAAATATAATTCACATATATAAGTCAAAGTCATTAAAGCTTCAGCTTTCACTATGCCACATAACTGCAATAATACAGTATTATACCTTCTGTGCTAAGATAAGGAGACATTTTTATATCATATTTTGTATCTTTTGACAAGTTTGCTGAGATTTCCAATAAGGTCACAATAAATTTGAGAAATTGTAGTGAATCCCCACCGGGATTTGTAAGATCCTCAGATTTTCTCACTGAAATGTCTTCAAATACAGGAAAAAACAAGCTTGAACCCAAATGAAAACAAATATTCTTGATAGACCCAAAGCCTTTTCTGCAGGAGTGTTAGAAGTCAGGAACACTGGGTCCTACAACTTCAGTTTTGCCAAAATTAACATTTACAAAGCTCAAGACCCATGTAAATGTGTCCAGGGAGTTGTATAAACAAAATTCAGTGATACTGGTAGCATAGATAAGGAAACTCTACTGAAAATACATGAACTTAGGATGTTCCTTTAATTCAAAAAGATAATTCCACAAAGTAATCAGGGCTTATAGAAGTCAAATGGTCATGAATATTGTTAAAACTCAAAAGTTCTTATCAGGTGACAAACAAAGGAATTCCCTTCTGAGGAAGAGAGCGAGTTTCTTATAATACTTTCATTACCAACATTCAGGAAAACTGTATTCAAAATTAAAAAAGTCTCAAAGACAGAAACTTTAATAAGATTAAGATCTAACGTGAAAGCTTTCCAAAGAAATATAAATTGGTGTCACTTCAGAAATTTACTATGTGTTCTATGTTTTGTGTGATAGAAAGTCTTCTTGTGTGCCTGCCATGAACCAAGGACATCAGAAAGTGCATGACAGTCTGTTGCTCATCACCGATTGTCAGTTTGTGCTACTGTAAAACCCAGAAATATTCCCAAGCTCATGGGTGCTCCAGCTTCTGCTTTGAGGAGAGTCCTGTCCTTCAGATGTGTGATCTGCAGATAACACAGAAGTGTCTACTACACAACCTGCCAACGAATGTGAGGGCTGGGGAGGACTGCAGTAATCTACACATACTTCCAACAGTTGTGAAGGAGCAGGTAAGCATCAGTCTGCCTAAGCCACTATCTACATCATGCTCTCTAACCGGATGATGAGTTGGGCCTAGAAACTAACTGAAATCTCAACCTTTTAAAAATAAAAGAAAGAAGTACGTAAGACAAAAATGTTCCTGTAAGCTCATGCAAAAAGGTGTTTTATATTAGATCTTAATGGGAGTGTTGCTGACTCCATTGGGCAGGACATGAGTCTTTAATGGATCTTTTCTTCTACTTCTGTAGTGGAGGCACACAAATGACTGCTGAATGACCATTAACAATGAAAAGGAAGACCTCCAAACCAGGTATTTGTGTTATGACCCTGATCTTTCCCTTCTGCAAACCCCCTGAAATTGATGTAGAAGAAACACATAGGAGCTGACTCCAGAGAGCAAGTTCATAGTTTCAAATGGTTGAAACGATGGTGGAAGCATTGCACAATTCCACAATTCCACAATAAAGTGCACAGCATGTATGATAAGCTGGAGGCTCCAGTTCTCTCCTTTCAACTCAGCTTGTTAATTGTTGTTATATTTTATACAGTTGTTAATTTCCAAATAAGTTCTCATTTGCAACTTTAATCTTCTGTTGCTGTGCTAATATTTTCTGCTTTTTTTTCAAGGCACAAAACCAGTGTTTAATGAAGTTTTGATTCCTATTTTTCTTAATCCCTGGCAAACCCGTACCTGAATTTATCCAGGTTTCTAACATAACTTTTCACCTTTGGTGTCTTTTAACTCCTTAAAACATAAAGTTTCCCCAAAGCTTACTTATCACTCCTTTTCTTCACACTTCACTCTTCCTTTGCACATGTCCTATTTTCCTTCTCTACTCAACAAATCCTCATGTCCTTAGACTTCCAAATATCAGGTCTAATTCAATGCCTTCTGAGTCCCAAAAGATGCTGGTGCCTGTCAGCAGTAGCACAGAGAAGGGATCCTATACATAGTAATTTATATAACTAAAGTTCTTATATGGGGCATCCAGAGCATGTAGAGCAAACACCCCAACATAATCAATGATGAAAGAAAGGAATAAAGCCAATTGGCTGGGTGGCAGAATAGGAAGAATTAGTGGACAGCTTGTAGGGCATGCTGTGGACAGGGGACACAGGCATGGGTCACAGATTTACAAGTTCACAAGTTGTTCCCAAATTAGTGTTTCCAGCTGGTGCTTAAAAACATATGCAGATTTTCTTTCCCATGTAGCAATATTTCAAGCAAAGGTTGATTATGAATGTGTCATAGTAGTCCATGATAAACTTAGGTACTGCACTGGAAGACTGTGGGGAGACTAAATTTGGGAGTAAATATAGAGTCTTTGATTGTAATCCATACTGATATTAGTGTACAGAGTAAACTAGATGTATATTAAAAAAAATATCTGAGAGATGAGTCCTTTTTTTTTTTTCAGTAATGGGTGTTTTCATAGTAGATGAATCCAAATTCTTTGGTATAACCACAGACAACGTATTTAAGTAATATATATGGAAGCTGAATGCTTTGTGTATTTGTTTCAGTGATACAACATGAGGCAGCACATTGGACTGCAGCTTTCTAATTGATTGGATAGCCCATTCCATGCTGATTTTTCATTAGAAAAAACCTCTTAGGAGGTTTCTTTAGTTTTTAACTATACAGGCCTCAAATTCAGGTCAGTAAAACTTCAGTGAAGTTGAGGGAATTGCCTCAAGAATGAAACTGGTTTGCTATTTTGCTATTAAGATACATGGAGTTTCTTTGCCCCTGAAGTGGAATAGCAGGGTACAGGGTGACATGGCCAAATGAAATTAATTTAGAGGTGGTTATATACAGGCACTGCAGAACACCCTTTGTGGTTCAATTACTGCTTTCAAACAATAATAAAGCCCTACAACTACTAAAGACCTCTTTTTGGAAACCTGAGAGGAAATGGATGAAGCAGGAGTGTGACCCAGTCTTACAACAGTGAGTACAATAAAACCATACTCAAAATGGTTTATTCAATGCTAATAAATACCTTCAGATATTCCCCCCACCAAGGACTATTTCAGTGAAGTTTTTGTGCAAGCAGAAAGGTAATCCAGAGCTGCACGCTAAAAGCCATTGCAAATGTATGCAGATGTCACCACTGGGGAAAAGTAATCCATACAAAACTAAAAACATAAATAGAAAGCCTCCACTGTGAAAATAAAATCTTAAAATTGTTACTAAATGTAAGCAAAGAATGTTTTGGAAGGTAGTAACAAGGCCATTAGAGAAGCTGTTTGTCTATCTGAGCCCGACAGTTAGTAGAGGCTCAAGATCAGCATGAGAAATGAAATTTTAAAATAAATATACCCTGAACTTTAGAAAAGGATGAGATTCTCTTTGCAAACAAATGCCCCCAGATCTGAAAGGAGTTTAGAGCATATAACAGAACTTGCCATGTAAAGAGGAGAAAGCTATATGGAAGGCAGAAAAGGATGAAAAGAAGAAAAGCATTTAATTGGGGATTATCTCCTTATATGGCTTTGTGCAGACATTGGGTGTGTGATAAAACAAAGAGAAATAAAATGAACAGAATGAAACAGAGAGCTTGCAAGAGAAAAACATGTCTAGAGGATAGGCAAAACTCTAGAAAAGGCTCTGAAGAAGAAGGATATACAGTATGAAAGACTAGTATCCAAATGCAGAAGGAAAACAGAGCCACAAGCGTTTCTTCTTTTAGATCAACTGGCACACCAGTTTGCCATGTCTTGCGTTGAATGAGATTGCCAGCCCCTCAGAGCAGGGACTGCTTCTTACAGGGTGTTATAAAGTATGGCACAATGGAACCCTTATACCACATGCAGCTTTGGGGCA
Source organism: Aptenodytes forsteri (assembly GCF_000699145.1). Lineage (NCBI taxonomy): Eukaryota > Metazoa > Chordata > Aves > Sphenisciformes > Spheniscidae > Aptenodytes > Aptenodytes forsteri. The sequence continues at coordinate 6,597,728 of NW_008794774.1, read as the reverse complement.
TTACACTAATAAAAGGACATCCTTTTTTTAAATGAGTTTCTGAGTTCTGAGAATAATTTGGCAGTGATTATGACTGACAATGTGCTGTCGGTTTGATGTCTTTTGTCCCAGTGCTTCCTGGCTGGATAACTGGATGCATAACTGTAATCTAAATTCTAAACCCTTTTTAATCTAAACAAAACTTAAAGCGCTTGACTTACCTATGAGAGCAGAGATCCCTGGCCTGACAGTCATTTTTGTTCCTGAAGGAGAGGTCAGTACTGAACGAGTACTGGTCCCAGCACTGGAAAGCACTGCTGTCAAGTCTTCTAGGTAAGTAAGAGGTCGTGGAGGCTCTGGTAACAGATTGGGAGACTGAAGTGATGAGCAACACTATAGCAGAAAACATCTCAGGGACATAAAAAAACCCACCACCAGCTATTGCTGCATTATTTGCTGTGCTGCAAAATTACCATTTCAGAGGGGCAGTCTAAGCAACTTTGGGCAACTACTAAAGGTGTGCTTTGCCTCATGTTAGGTAAGGCACTAGAGAAATTATTAAAATAACATCTGGATCAGTATGACCACAAAATAAAAGAAATCGTGTCTGAAGGCTACCATGGCATTCTGGTTGACCCTCTTCATATGTGATGAAGGTACATGCAGCTTGGATGAAAGAGCAAATTTATACAGCATAGAAGCCGAATCAAATGTCCATGGCAGTCAGTGGAAAACTTTTTAATGTCTGCTACAACCTGGATCAAGCCCTGATTAAATATGGTTATAACCCTGCCAAATCCTGCGGTATACTTAGGCAGAGCTCCAAAGGACTAAAAGTTCAGAGCTCAAGAGGATCAGTCTATGCTGAGAACTGCAGGATTTAGTTCTTTACTAACCATAATGCTATTTTAAAAATTCATTGTGTTGCCCATCATTCCCAATTCCGTTTGTCATGGAAATGATGGGATATTTGATTTAAGTGAATGGTGGCTTCATCCCCTTTCAATTAGATCACAGCATACACTAAGCAAGTTTTCTATTGCTGATTACATTCAGCAACAGAAGTGCAAGTCATGGATGCTTTAACTGTTTCTTTCCGTCAAGGAACTAAAAATGTGATTTGCCTACAAACATAAGCAGCTTGCATAACTCACAGTAACTTTCCATCTTTAAAAACTAAGCCATTTATAAAGATCAGACAAGGATTTAAAGGTCATGTGGGAGATTTTATTTATAGGCTGAAACCCAGCTGATTTTTTTTTCCCCCCAGATTTTTTTAGGCTGAGTTTCTAGAGCCAGTCTGGATTCACAGGGAAAATCATGTGAACATTCATAAAGGGGTTTTAGTGTTGCCTGTGAAACTGAGAAATCTCATTTTAAAGCTTCCTCTGGAAGCTGCATCATCCATGGGACCCTGTGCTCACTCTAGTTATGAAAGATGAGAGCTGTAACAGATGCTTTAATGGTGTTGCACCAATAACAGGGACTAGGTTTCAAAATTTGACACTTCGCTATCACTTCACTAAGTACAGAAGCACTTACAAAGTCTGGCTTGATTATTCATCTGCCAGGCATGGAGAAATGATAGAAGATGAGTTATTAGGAAAGTAAACCCCTTTCCCACACATCCAATTACCACCGGGTAACACTTCCATCTGTAATTCACAGCTGACATTGTCTTTTCCAATCACCCAGCTGGGCTTTCTGTCTGTTGTTTAGAAACCCAAGAAAAAGTAAACTTCACCCTTCACTGAACTTGGGAAGTGCTTTTTAAAAGCAAACTGGGTTTATGCACCTGTTAGATGTGAAACGGGTCAGTATCACACAGCCATGTACGGAAAGGCTGCTCAGAAGAGGGAGAGCACTTCATAGGGAAAAAGTGGCATCATTCTCATTTCAAGAGAGCCACTTTAAGAAATGGTTAATAAATGTTCTTCTTAGCTAGTAAGTCTGAAAGAGTGTAACTGAATATCTCAGGTCTGGGAGGTACAGTCCCTTTGCTTAGACATTTTCTCCTTATCTATCTTCCTTTTACCACCACCTTGTTTCAGGTGATGCTGCCCAGAGAACAAATGCAGACTGATTCTTTTCTTAGAACAGGGCTGCCTGTATGCCATTCCCTCTTTCCACATCCTCTGATTAGTTCTGCAGGCTAGATGTGCCAGCAGCCACATTAGTATTGCTGCAAGTGCAAAATACCCTGGACTTACCAAGAACCAACAGCTGGGAGCTTTCAGTTACCTCCCCACGAAGATTGGCTGCCTTGCAGGAGTACAACCCCTCATCTGACAGAGAAACATTTGCAATTAGCAGCAACCCATCATGCAGATGGTGAGCAGAGGACAGCTTGACCTTGTTCTTAAACCAAGTAACTTCTGCTTCAGGAACACCTGGAAAAACATTGACAAAACATAACACAAGTAAGATATATGTTGCTAAACAGTGTTATGGTTGCTACAGACAAAATTGTTAAGATAGAACAATTAAAACAAGATTTTAATATGACTTCCAAGTGACACTTTTTGCAGTTCAGAAGTGTTTAGTCAACTCTTTCACATTACCTGCCTTCATGATTCTTAAATCCCTCTGAGATGGAGCAGAAGAGTTAAAACCGAATTGAAGTCTTCCCTTTTAGTATCCCAGAATTGTACAAGCAAACTCTGAACTCATCTCACTTAAAAGCAAGCCTCTATCGGATAAGAACAAAGGTTAATCTACCCTAGTATCCTGTCTCTGGAAGAAGCCATAAGCTGGTGCCTTTCCCAGCCTCCCACTATTTTCAGCTCAGGAACTTTCTGAGCCAGAAGTAGTTTCTGTGCAGCTAGGAGCCCTCCATGGACTTCTTTTCTATTAATTCATCCAATCTTCCTTTTTGAAATTATGCAAACAATTAGCATTTACATCTTCAGAAAAGCAGTTTCACTGGTCTCACCAGGAGTCTTCAGACAACAGATTGTTACAGATTCATAACCCGCTATAGGAAGAATTGCATCCTTTTGTGTGCTTGGATCTAAGATCCAGCTATCTCTGCTGGGTACCTGCTTGTAGGAATGGGTTTTGATGTGTAGATGGCAAGACCACTGGTCTTGCAGTAGATAGTATTTCCTTAGCATAGGGATTTCTACCTCAATTTAAATGCATACCAGGTCAGGTAATTTAGTGCCACTGACTACTAAACAATTGGTTTATGTGAAATGGTATTGGAAGTCTCAATAGATGGGATAGACCTATGGAGCTGTGCCTGAGAGGAAATGATACTGTGTGGACCCATGGCTGTAAAGAGTAGCACATCACTAGTCCTGGTAACTGCTGGAGTACATGCTCTCCCATGTGCGGTACGCCCTGTATGTGCGAGGCAGTTAATCTCTTTCACTTGGAACATGTAGTTTCCTCTTGTCTACTGTAGATTAAGGGCGTGCGTACAGGCAGTTATTCTTAAGTATCTGCTGCCCACCTAAATCCCTCCCTGCCTTATGTCACAGCAACATGTTCCTCTGCCCATTGCCAGTACCCTTCTGGTTGTGCCTCCACGTCAAAAAGCAAAACCCACTTTATTTGTCAATTCTGTGGCCCTGGCATCAGAAATATTTCACTCGGGCTGTGCTCGCTGAGCACGACCACCAATTTTTCTGTATTCGTAGTGACTGCCTGATTGCAGGTGCCTCGCTAAGCATGTGCAGATGGAAATGGGAAAGGGAGATTTTCCCTATTCTTCCACATCGAAGCATTGTGGCTTTTTTTCCACCTCTCCCAGAGTCACCTGGTGACTTTGCCAAGACATCTGGAATGAGTATGTCTGAGCCTGGCAGCCAGGAAGGAAAGCTGAAGCCCTGTAAGGGCAGAGGGTCTCATCCACATTCAGAAAGTAGCAGGAAGCAGGCTGTAAAAGACTACAGGGTTTTTCTCACCTTTGTCTGAGGGTAAATAGCATATGCTAATCTGGACCCTTCATGGCATACCCAGATAACTAATCATTGTTGTCTGTGATGCTGTTTTCGAAAGGCTTACCCTTGTTTGTATTGCTACAACTCAGTTTTTTTAAAAGGATGGGCTGTTGGTCTGTTTCTGACCCCCCCCGCTGCGATAGGACCAGTACGCAGCTCTCCATCTGGCTGCTACTCTTTGACCTATGTGGCATGGGTGGGCCGACCACCACTTAAAAACTCTCTCTGATTTTTTCCAGAGCATCCAAGCAGAGTCCTCAGGGGAGTTCAGACAACCGCTGGATAGCAAACAACCCCAACCCTTGAGTTTATTCAAGCCTGCGTGTTTATTGTGTTTCCATTGTGGGCAAAGGAAGTTTGAGAGTTGAGCTCTGGAGACCAAAAGAGAGAAAATGGAGATTCTTCCAGTTCTGCAGTCCCTGAGATGGAAAAACACTCACATCCCAGCACTTGTCCTCCCAATGCCACCCTAGTGAAGGGATGATCCACTCTCTCTTGCAGTCTAAACTACTTACAGTGCACAGGTTTTCACATTATGGGTATTGTCAAACTTAGGCATGGAAGTATCAAGAAATGTACCTCAGAAATAAACAATCACAAGATTATAAAATTATAAAGCTTTCTCCAATTCCAAACAGGGCTCACCTTCTTTCTTTGTTTTGAAGACTAAAATTGGGTAGAGCTTTCAAGTTTTTCTTGAAAATAAAGGAAGATAAGTACAAATAGTGGGAGAAGAGGAAGGGATGAGGAGTGCTGAGAAGGCTAAAGAAGAAGGGAAAGGGACAATGAGGATTTCATATGACCACAGTCCTCAAGAGCAGGGACTCAAATAAAATAAATAAATAAATACAGAGAGACAGACAAAACTAATTTGCTTCTTGCAGACAGCTGATCAGATAGTCTTAGTCCAGAAAGGCAGATTCCTCTTGTATACACTTCACTAACAGAAGAAGCAACAAGGGGTTAAAGGTAAGACCCCTTACTGTTGAGTCTAGGAAAGGTGCGCTGTAGCTACAAAATGTCCAGCTTTTTCTGACTGCTGCTCTACAAAATGTGTTCTTTCTCTGTCTTTAATGTGAAGTTTCCACACTAACAGGAGATTATTTGAAACCAACCTGTACAGCTGTTCCTACAGTTTGGTTTAGGGAAGATAAGCAGTATATGTCAGTGAGCAGCAGCTTCATTTTCCTTGTACTTCCACCTTTAGTGACACATATAAGCCTCAAGACAGGAATAGGAGGCAGCCAGCACAGGGATGAGCAAACATCATTGCACAGCATTGCCACAAGGGGTAGCAAGAGCATTTCAATCAGTTTTGTTGGATAACAGTGAATGACAGAGGACAGAGGGCTGAGTGTGTTTGCCTTGCAGAATCAATCACAGAGACTGAAAGTCTAAGAGATGCCAGCTGGAAACAAAACTCACTTTGCTGGGCAGGCAAGACTTTAGGTGGTAAACAGTTACCGAAGTCTATTCTTCAGCTTTCTCCTCCATCACTGTGCATGTATTCAGCACAAAAAGGCTACCTGGGATATGTAGCAAGCAGAACTGTGCATGCCAATCAAGATAATTTTGCTAAACCAGGAGCTTTTGGGGAAGGAAAGCATAGCAATACAAGGATCTAGCAGTGGTGACTTGTTTCCAATGCCACAATATTCTTGAAATAGTGACTTGCATGTCAGAATCTGGTATAGCTGATGGGCAAATATGGGTTATAAAGCAAGGTAAGAATTAGAAAAATATAACCTCCAGCATATAGATGAAATACAGAGGAAAGGAATGTTTAGGAGAATTGAAAAAGCTGCAAGCTGAAACATCAGAGAGAGAAGGATATACAGGTCAGGATGGTAATATATTTTAAGTCACTCTTCCAAACCTGTTCTGACTCAACAGTGACTAATGGCACATGACACTTTGCAGACAGGTGCCTCTGTCTTATGGCCTGAAGGATACCATGGAGAAATGCCCTAAGAACTAGATTTTTAAAATTGGTTCCTCCTTTCATGTCCAACTGTATTTTCAACAACAGCTTGGGCCAGATTGATTGAGGCTTCTGCTGTCCATATACAGGTCAGGATGGTAATATATTTTAAGTCACTCTTCCAAACCTGTTCTGACTCAACAGTGACTAATGACACTTGACACTTTGCAGACAGGTGCCTCTGTCTTATGGCCTGAAGGATACCATGGCCCTAAGAACTAGATTTTTAAAATTGGTTCCTCCTTTCATGTCCAACTGTATTTTCAACAACAGCTTGGGCCAGATTGATTGAGGCTTCTGCTGTCCAAATGAATATCATAGAATCATAGAATCATTGAGGTTGGAAAAGACCTCTAAGATCATCGAGTCCAACCGTTGACCCAACACCACCATGCCCACTAAACCATGTCCCTAAGTGCCTCAAATATCTGCACAATTTAAGTGCTGAAGTCAACAGAAAGCTTCCTAGTGATACTGATGTGTTCCAAATTGCTCCCACATCCCATTTGGAAGTGAAATTGCCCACAGCAATCAAATTGCCCACACCAGAAAAGCTGCTGGCTTTCTGAAGCTTGGAGAAAATCCTCCAGCTGGAAGTCACAGGCATCTGCAAGACTCTTGAGTGACTTTTGGGTGGGAGTTCCCTTAGGATTAGTTTTGAAGAAGTCTGGGATTGACCACAACCACCTATGTTTAAAAAATATTCTTTCACCTCTATAGACAAAGTGGCGAAGTTATGCCAAGTGAAATAAGGCTGATTTTCAAGCTTGAACAAAACCACATCACCATCTTTGTGGTATAACCAAAATAGAGTTTCATCCCGACATAATTCATATCAGGGGCCAATTAAACTCTAATGCATCCAGGATTATTTTGTTTTCCCTTGTCTTACAGCTAGTATCTATAGATTTCAGCTCAGAACACAGATTTTGACAGTGTTTATGCCTTTCACAAGAAGTTAAAGAGCAATATAAAATTACTCCGGAGCCTCTGGTAATGTTCTCTTATCTCTTATCTCTTGTTTTTAAGCACCTTCTCCAGGCTTATCAACACCTGTCAGCAGCAAGTGTGTATTTCTGTCCCTTGACAGCAAAAGCAGCTTTGGAAAATGTCATAACTGATCCTCATACTTAATATTTCTCTTATAAATATTTATTCTGCTGTCCTGCTGACTCTCAGGAAAGACATGTTTTTATATGAGCCAAGACATCAAGATCCAATACGTGCATGGTCCTATACTACAGACTATACAGCACAGTGATAGCAACACAGCTTATAATGATGAGATTAACAGGCACCAAATTTTGATCTGGAACAACTCTCAGTTGCTGTGCTGGCTCAGGGCATCCTGAAATGACTAGAGGGAAAGTACTAGAAGGAAAAAGACTATAGCTTTACAAAGTTGTGTGAAGAGTTTTTTCATCTACATAAGTCTCCATATAATTTCTGGATATGTTAGTTTGCTTTCTAATTACGTTTACTTCATTCTCACACTCTAATTTCTTTTTTATTATCAGATGTTACTGCATTAACTATTGCACGTTAACTTACTATGATCTGATGGCCATTTCATTGTTAATGCCTTCTGGGGAACTTTGGCAAACTACATAGCTGTAAAGTTCATCTAGTCTGAAGAAGTCACTGGGATACGACACGTTTGCTGACTGAAGCAATACTGCATGTTTCTCTTTTCTTTAGAATTGATCATTCCAAGTAGAATGATAAAAAATATATTAAAAGGCTGGATAATAACAACCCTGATGCTAAAACAAAAAATTTGTGCTTACAATAGAAGGAAATTATATTTATTTTCATGTTCTTTAACAGGTTTTATGAGATGGTATATTTTCCAGGCATAGGTGAGCCAGCTGATAGAAATCACTCTGTTCCTGGATCTCTTCCCATATGTAGCTTTTTTAAATTGCTGTTGAATTGTTAACACTATTTGTATGAAAATAGGATTCTAGTGTCTATAAAATATTTCTGTCCTCATTACTCACTCTCTTATTCCCTGTGTAACATCACAGCTTGTGGTTTATGACTTTATCATAATTTCAACAGTATTAATCTCTGGTGTCAAACTTACTTGACACTTTCTGTGGAGGCAGTAGCAGAAGATAAACACCCATGAAGAAAATTATGATTTAAGCAAATTTCTTCTGTATCACAGAAGAATCCAATATACAGTAATGCTACTAGATAGCAAAAAGCAATCTTCTGGGAGAGAAGACAGTGATTCTGCTGTGACACTGCTAAAATTTTCCATTGTGGAAGTACATTGTCATAGTAGGTAGGCTTCATAAAATTGCTAGAGAAGATTTTAGACTCAGAAAAGGCACTGAATCTGTGCCCCTGACCATGTTGTGCTCCCCTCCTGTAGTTTTCTGATGCTATAAGAGCTGTGGCGACTTTGCTCAGCTACATCCTATTCTTTTCATGATGTCTTTATACCGAAGGGAAATGGCTGCACTTCTTAAACCAGCAATCACTGTCTACATCTGTGGGGGCTCCCCATCTGCAGCTGAGAGAACCCAGAGAGAGAAATCCAAAATAATTTATGTTCATATAATACTTAGTCTCTTTCACACACTGTCAGTGCAGGTGGCCATGCAGGGGCCTAGGGAAAAAGAGTACAGCTTTCATCTCCTTCTTCCTTGAAAGACACTGGACGTCAGTCTGATTGCAAGGGAGTGTCTAGTGTCTATGTTGAGAGGATGACAGAATTACTGAATTTACTCCTTCATGAACCACTAGGAAAAATGGTACTGTATTTTTCTTTCCTTAATCTCACTGAGAGTAATTAATAAATTGGGATCCCAGCCTATTGTTTGCACAGCTATTGTGCATGCTTTGCTAAAGGACAGATGACCAAATAGTGAAACTTGAGCCAAATACCTTTTTACTTAAGAATTTGCATAGGGATGTGGTTGGCAGCACTCGAAGAAGGAAAACTTACAACCACGAAGTGCTTAAAGTGAGCAGGAAGTGTAAAAAAAAGCAGGACATTTGTATATTTGCAGTGCAGATGCTTATTTAGAGTCATCTGAAGTAGCCGCTAGGGACAAGAAGCTAAAGCAAGGGTCTAAGGGACTTCATACAAGTCTCCACCACAGATATTTGTGTAACACTCAGCATGGCTCACTGTGTTTTATAAGCTGCTCCATTCCCCTCCCATTCCCCCTCATGCTATGCATGAAAGTGTAATGAATCAAAGGTCTGGCCCTGGGTCTTTAGAGATTTCCCAGCTCTCTCTCTTCCCCAACCTCTCCTCCCCATACCAACACCATTTCCACCAACAGCCATAGGACTGCAACATGCAGATAAGGTCAAACTTTTTTGGTCACCATTGGAAAGAGGCAAACTGCTGTTGTAAGACTGAGGGACATTCAATCTCTGGCTGGAAACAGTTTCAGGGAGAACCCTGTTCCAGCAGAATTCCTCTGAATTCCTGCACTTCCAAGACGAAAAAAGAAAAATCAGAAAAAGAGTGTGCTAACATGCCCTTAATTTGAAAAAACAGAGTTTGGCAGGAAAAGAAGGAACTAACTGGAGTGGACTTTGAAAACCCCATCAGTGAGGAAATAGAATCATTAAGGTTGGAAAAGACCTCTAAGATCATCGAGTCCAACCATCGACCCAACACCACCATGCCCACTAAACCATGTCCCTAAGTGCCTCATCTACTCGTCTTTTAAATACCTCCAGGGATGGGGACTCCACCACTTCCCTGGGCAGCCTGTTCCAATGTTGAACCACTCTTTCAGTAAAGAAATTTTTCCTTACATCCAATCTAAACCTCCCCTGGCGCAACTTGAGGCCATTTCCTCTCGTCCTATCGCTAGTTACTTGGGAGAAGAGACCGACACCCACCTCGCTACAACCTCCTTTCAGGGAGTTGTAGAGAGCGATGAGGTCTCCCCTCAGCCTCCGCTTCTCCAGGCTAAACAACCCCAGTTCCCTCAGCCGCTCCTCATAAGACTTGTTCTCCAGACCCCTCACCAGCCTCGTTGCCCTTCTCTGGACACGCTCCAGCACCTCAACGTCCTTCTTGTAGTGAGGGGCCCAAAACTGAACACAGTATTCGAGGTGCGGCCTCACCAGTGCCGAGTACAGGGGCACGATCACTTCCCTACTCCTGCTGGCCACACTAGTTCTGATACAGGCCAGGATGCCATTGGCCTTCTCATCATTTGAACATATGTGAAATCTCAAGGTCAAAGACAGAATTGC
>NW_008794774.1:6568712-6587469 GCF_000699145.1 Aptenodytes forsteri | reverse complement strand
GAGCGAATGTATTCAGCCGGCTGTCGACCAACACCCCCAAGGTCCTTTTCCGCCAGGCAGCTTTCCAGCCACTCTTCCCCAAGCCTGTAGCGCTGCATGGGGTTGTTGTGGCCAAAGTGCAGGACCCGGCACTTGGCCTTGTTGAATCTCATACAGTTATAAATCAGTCCGTGCTTATATATTCTCACCAAACATCCCCAACAGGTAGGAATGTGTATCAGTTTTGTTGTATCCACATCATACGGTGTTTCTCTAACAAAGATGACTGTTGTATTGTCCCAGACAAATTTTCTTAAGCCACTACACTTTTCTTGTTAGTATTGATAAAAGGAGGACAATTTCTATGCTAAGAATTAATGGAAGCAATGAAGTTTTCCTTAGTCCCAGAAAAACCTTGCAGTTTCACCCAGCTGCATCTGGAGACACCAATATAGCAAAGAACTCCACAGAAATTTATAGCCGAAAGCACCTGCATGGGAGACCAAGTAATTTCTCACCTGCGACCTGGCAGCTAATGGTAACATTTGCTCTCTGGATTGTTTTCACTGTGCTTCCAATATCAACAGTGACAGCAGATGATTCAGTGTTGATCACAGTAGCTCTTGATGCCTTTATCAGTGGCTTTCCTGTATAAAAGAAGCACCACAGTTTATCACACCAAGCACACTGGACTTGCATGGGACAGATGGCGTGGGACACTGTGTGAAAGTACCTACACAGGACAGGTGGATAAGGGAAAGTGTTGGAGTATGAGGCCACCTGCTCTTTGTAATATTATAGTGTCACCAAATTGCATGGAAAAAGCTGTCTTGGAAAAAGAAAAAGCATACTTAGATCAGAGGCAGAATAGCGTTAAAGCCATATGGACACACATGAAAACCAGCTGAATCAATAAACACCAGTACAATTGGAGCTGCAGCAAGATGTTTGCCTGGTACTGCAACCAAAATACCACCCTGTGCCAAAGGCCAAACATAGGAAAGAGAAGCCTGAGTGATGGCTACAGGCACATTAATAGTGCAGGAGGTTTAGAGCAACATTCAAGCTGTTTCTACACATTGATCATGTTTTCTTTAACCTAGAGTGGAAACACTGGGATTGGGAAGACCAGACCATAACCAGAAAGTTTTCTCATAATGGCTAGCATAAGAAGATGAGGGACATAAGCAAGCTCCTTTCTGTCACATAACCTGTTTTGTTTTATCTAAAGCCTGTATAACAGTGTTATGCATGAACATTTTTTATGTCTAGCAAAGATACCTGTTTTGCCTGCAACAAACTTTTCAAATTGTTTTCAGTGTGCTTCCAACATCAGTGACAGCGAGCAAGTGGGTCAAGGTGTTCCCCTGCTGCTGTGCCTGTCTTTGTGGGATTAAGCTATGGAGTTACCCACCATCAGGGGCTCGAGAAGCCTTCTGCAACTCCTTTTGTAGGGGCACTGTAAAGGCATGCCTACATGACACAAAACAGTTCAGAGATACTCAGGCTTAGCTCTGAGAGAGGGGAGTGAAGCAGCAGAGCTGACAGAGCTGGGTTAAGGCAGCCCCCTGTCCCAGCCAAAATGCGCTGCAGGCAGGATGTTGGCAGGAGGAGCAGAACATGACAACATCGCTTTAAATGGTATGGGACTTGGGTGTTTTTGACTCAATGTTGTATTTTCAAACTCATCTTTAGCCAAAAACCTATAAACACATTTTTTCCCCTTTAAATAAGTGGTCAGATACAAAACAGGTTCAGATATCATAATTTGCCTCCAGAAGCTGCAGTTTTAGGCTAATGTTTACCATTGGCTTCATTTGTGTGTTAATGTGGAGGTGACCAAGGAAGAAAAGATGGAGGTGAGAAAGAGAATTTGGTTTCATTGAGCTCATGGATAGTCCTGAAAATTTAATTCAGCCCTAGCTATAAATTGCTCCATATAGCTATATTTCCAGGGCTTTTAAAAGATGCCTTTCATCTAGAATTCCTGTCATATCAGTTTGGGGTTTTTTTTGTATTTTTTTTAATTTTTCTTTTGGTGCTTTCAATGCTTAAGAATAGCAAAGTAAAATATTACATTTTATTGTTGAACTATCTCCAAAAGTTTTGATGCTTTGTGGCAAAGCTTAAAGAAAAAAAAGAAAAATTCTTCAGCTATCCATCAGCTTTTTATTTTCCTGATTGGTTTCCACAATCTCATCATAAGATTAAAAACCTATTAGCTGTTCAACCCATAAACAAGTAGCAAACCATTGAGAAAAATGGAAGCATATTCCACTGTCTTTTTTTCCATGCATGTGTTAAACTAATCAGAAAATTCTTCAACGAAATAAGCTTTCGGCCCCACTCCTAATCCCTCTAAAGATGGTCTCAGCTTTCCAGTCTTTTTGGAGAAAGTACTTCCCTTACGTCAAAAATGTTGTTGCTTTGTTCAAAAAACTGCTCAGTATCTCATTTTGATATTTATGGCCTCATTTTATAAGATGTTCAGCTCTTTGCCTTGGATGCAAGATGGAAATGTAGCTCCTAAGCATAGTTCAGCTTGAGTCTGGGATGCATGAATGTTATTTCATCTAAAAAGGTTAAACTATAGCCTTGATAATTAATTATAATCAAAAAGCTAATAGCCTTCCTGTGCCACATGTATACCTAATGCTCAGTTTATTTTTCTATAGCTTCACACAAAATTGTCTCCACAAATTACATTGTACAAAGACTATGGCTTTTAAACTCACTGGAGCAATATGGACAGAATAACAGTTTTGACTGATGATTTTTTAACCTCATGTTCAGCTTCTTGCTGGTGCAACACAAGAGGTTTACTGTGGAGTTGTTCCTTATAAAACACTATACTGTCTTAGCAACAGCACCACTGCCCTGCTGCCCGGGATTCAGCAAAGATATTCCTGATCTGCAGTAGTGTAAAAAGGATCAGTCCCTTTGTTTTTGCCTACATGTAATATGTAGCTCTGATGCAGATCTTCCTTTTCCACCCCGGGGGATTCAGCTGTTCTCCTTCTAAGGGACAGACAAGGTCTCTTTCCAGTTGGTTTACTGATCATCAGAGCTTCACTGCTGGCCATTGCTGCATTCTTAGATTTTCTTTATGCTCCTCTTACCTGAAATTTTCTCTGTGTTTGGTGTAAAAAACTCAAGCTCATCAACAGCTATTCCTTCCTCTAACCATACATGGACACATTGGTAGCTGATAGTCACTGCCCGCACATTGGAGGCCTCCAAATGCTTCCACATTCTGGAGCAGTGAAATGGAGAGGTCTGAAAAATCAGTAAGCTTTCTAGCATTCCTAATGTGTTTCCTTTTGCCTTTGTGATAAATAGGATCCTCCTTCTCTAAGACCTCTCTGCCTCGTCACAGTCCTTAGCTGTCTCCTGTCCCTTCATCTTACTCAACAGCTCCTCATTCACGTTTGCTGCTCTGTCCTTCTACTAGTCCTGACATGGTTGTGAGCCTGTTGACATTCCCTACCAACAAACCTTGAAGAAGCTGGATTCATGCACTGCCTCCCATTTCCCTTGGCTTTTATTTGGGTGAGTTTTCTTTAGAACTGAAATCTAAACTAACAAAGGATATTTAGTCTGCTTTAGAACTCAACCGTTACTAGAGAAATATAAACACAGAAGTTAATTTTTTGTCAACCTCTATTTGCCAGCAATTGAAACAGTGTCAGCCATGCTTGTGCCACAATGGATCAAATATGATACAGGGCTTGATCCTGCAAGGGGCTAGCTCTTCAGCTCTGGTATTTTTCAGGCTTGCTTAATGTACCTCTGAATAAGGCCTTCGATTAGTCTGTTAGACTTGAAGAGATCAGTGATAGGTTTAAAATGAAGCATACAAATTGGGAGGCTTGGACTGCACTGCCCATAGAGGCTGTGAATAACCAGGATGAGCACTGTCTTGAGAGCACGTCAGACACAGCAAGTGAGAAAAAGCATTGATCTCTTGCAGAAATCCACAAATCTCACAAACTGTCTGTGAAAGTTGGACTATGCTTCAGGTTTTTCCAGAGTTCACACCCTGTGTTTTCACCAGTGTACCTCTGTTGACCCACCTTGCCCACCCAGCATCCTCAGCCATTTGTTACCCCACAAACGATTTCCGTCCAGAATCGCACAAGTGGCAGGGACTATCCTGCAGTCACAGAGAGTGAGCTATTACCTGCTAGAGTGACAGCAATGGAGACAGAGTCAGATCCCAGGGCATTGGACGCATTGCAAGCATAGAAACCCACATCAGCTTCTACGGGCGCTAGAATCTGCAAGGAGTCATCAGGCTGAAGTAGCATCCTGGAGTAAAACAGAAAGAAAGATGTAATAGTCTCTTAGTTTGTGTGAGGATGAATATATTTACTGGGATTTTTTCAGGTTTAGCTAATTTTTTTTACAGTTCAGGCCTTTAGGTTATATTTAAAAATCTATTAAGAAATTTAAAAGTCTTACACTGAGACTGTGAGCTGTGATTACTTAAATTAAATTTTAGTCTCATTCCCAGCTCTTCTACTGCTGATATGTGTATTAGAGAAAGATTGCTGAGTACTTAGGACATCTGCCCATGGTTTGTGAAATCTCCTCCTCTGCTGTGTTGCTTCCTGTATGATGTTGAATGGGTTGCCTAGCCTCCCTGCCTCCCAATTCTGCAAAGTAGGAATCATAGAATCATTAAGGTTGGAAAAGACCTCTAAGATCATCGAGTCCAACCATCGACCCAACACCACCATGCCCACTAAACCATGTCCCTAAGCGCCTCATCTACACGTCTTTTAAATACCTCCAGGGATGGGGACTCAACCACTTCCCTGGGCAGCCTCTTCCAATGTTGAACCACTCTTTCAGTAAAGAAATTTTTCCTCATGTCCAATCTAAACCTCCCCTGGCGCAATAGCAAAGGAGCAGCAATAGTAAAGAAAAAGCCAAATTATTGCAAGGGAAAAATCCTGAAACCTGCTGAAACTAGGCAGAAAGAAGTGAAGTGAACCACAGGCTCAGTTTCAAAGCCTGAAATAGGCTCCAAATTCTTTGATTGCTGGGCAGTTTGTACAAACTCAGCAGTCTCGTTGCTCCCCTAATAGTCAGTGAAGACAGAGAGGAATACTCAGCTCCTCCTTGGGCTGAACCAACTGTTTCTTTCCTCTGCCAGTAAGAGGAGCCTACTGTGATCCCAGTGCACTGCTCATGATTAAATGGGATGAGTATGGCCTTACAGCTCTTATGAACTGCTTCTTTTCACAGTCTGGTTTTGCAGTGGTGTAACTCCATCAGGTCCTGACGTATACCTGTTTAAGATTCAGTCCATGGACCTTTGTCAATGCTTACGTTCCCTTATTTTCAGCACAGCATATTTCATGATTATTGTTCTTTTCTCTTAATTTTTTAGCTGAAACTGTTGATAAAACCTAATGATAAATTACTTTTCTCATCAGCAACTTTCAGCAGCTGTTGCATGTAAACTCTTAGTTGAGGCTGTGATTGACAGTGACAAGGGTGAAAATGGGGAGGGATATGCCTGTAAAATGCATGCAATAAAAGTCTGCTCACAGATCCTGGAATTGATGAGTTTCTTTCCACTCCCACCTCCCCATTGAAAACTGTTGTCTCATGGACCAAAAAGCAGCAGATACTTGATCTTGCACAACACTGTGGGTGGTAGATCTCTAAAACAAACCAGATTAGGGCCACCCATCAAAATCTATTACAGGAAAAAATCCAGAGTTAAAATTCTTTTTTGACCCTTTCTTGAATAATAATAATAATTATTAATAAAAGGAAAGACCTGCCTTTTGTCAACCAAGTTTTGCAAGTGCCTAGAAAAATGCACATTTGCAAAACAAACATTAATCATTTTCAAATTGCATCTTTGCTTGCACAGCAAAAAAACCCCAATGGTTGAAAGAATTCCCTCCCCACTTCTGCTTTCAAGGATCTTTTCTTTCTTACAACTTAGTCATAAACAGGGCAGACTTCTAGTTAGCTACTGCTAACTATGCCAGCAACTAACAAATTTCTTTACTTACAAAACTAGTGTTAGCATGCATCAGTATCTCACACGTAAATTTTTTAGTTTAACAGTGACTGGTTCAATCTCTACACGGAATTCATTAGAGCTTCAGAATTTGTCCCAAATTATACTAGCATATAACAGTTAAAAGTTGTGTGTGTTCTGCCTGCATGTGTGCAAAAATAGTATGTAGTCTGATCAGTCAGTCCTACATCAAACTAACACCTACAACCCCAAAAAAAAAGTTTTTAGAAATGTTTTTGTCACCTTCAGGTTGAGGAAAGAGCTTGCTTAATATTGCACCTTGTAAAACACAAGGGATCATATTTGTTTGTTGTTAATCAACTCTGCTGATGTAAATCTCTCTTTGTCAGTTTAAGTCACCTCAAGATCCAGCACAAATATTTTTAAAAACAGAAATAGGCCAGGTAGGTACCTGCCTTTAAAAACAATAAACTCCTACGCAGCTCCACCTTCCTATTTTTTCAACCCAAGTTTTAATGTCCTTCTTTAGAAACAAAGCTAATGTCCTCTTCTTTTCAATAATTCTTTCTGTTATTTGTGTGTCACAATTTGGCATAGCTGCTTTTCTTGAAAGCAGATCTTTTATTATCCCTGTTTGTATAGAATGATTTTGGCTGGATTCCCTATTTGCTCGTAGCTCGCTATTTTTGTTAGGTATTGAGTTGCTTGTCAGTGGTGAAAAAAATACCAACCGTAGCAATTCTTTCTGTCAGCAGCATGTCTTCAGAATCTCATTTATGGACTTGCAATAATACAGCTTAATGTTTAATCAGTCTCATCTCAGTTGCTCCACGCTGCATTGTCTCCAAGACAAAAATGTATTTTACAGGACCTATATCAGTGACTAATTCAGATGGCACCTAGCAAACACCTAACTCCGTATCACCTAGTGTTTACATTCTGCTTCATGTCCATTTATAAAATACATTTCTGTTTTAGAAAAGTTGAATTATCAAGTACCAGTGGGTTCCCAGTGGTGGAAATTACAGCATACTTGGAAGGCTTACTAAACAATGCATAAATCCCTTGAAGATTTTTCACTCTTAAAATTGATTCCTAAGGAAGTTAATCTGAATTTTCTTTGAAATACAACATTTTTGATCATTTACAGAAGTCTCCAGACTTTGGTATAGATACTAGCAGGCTCTGAACTGCACTCAGAACCCATGCTGATGTTAACCTGACACTTTAACCTCAGGAGAGGGTATGGACACTCATGTTAAATATGCCCTCCAGGCTGAATATGCAGACCCAAGTCAAGGATCTTTTACTGGAACCACACAGATATTTTCAACTGCTGCAGCTTTTTGTGTCATATGTTTTCATTCTATTGAAAACCAACACTTTTTGGGGGCCTGTGTTATACCTTTCTGTGACAGTACCTAGACTAAAGCTAAAGAAATTAATTTTTCCAAGTGGAGCTATGTAGTAGCTCCTATGTAGTAGGAGTCATAAATACTTTTAGGTGGATGGCACAGCTCATGGAAGGAGGCAATGGGAATAGAGCCATTCGTTGCTACTTCACTGGTCCAGACAAAATCCACGGCAACAATGCATGAAAGTGAGTGCCTTTATCTCAGTATTTGACAATACACAGTATCTGTTTAACACAGATAGCTATTACCCAATGTAAAACCAGCAGCCTACATTTTAAAAATCACAGTACAAACCAGATACAACCGGAATCTCAGTATACTCAGCAGGGCATGAGCTGAGGGAATTCAGCACAAGTTTCTGACCTTCCTCACCAGAAGTCTCTCTCTTTGATACTGGTACAGGAAGGTCCATCTATATTAGTTTTCTCATTCCCATTAAGACAGAGGTGGGCTGGAAAACTGGTTTCTCTTCTCTATTCAGTGGCTAGCAAAGTATGAAGAAGACAAGCTGCAGAGCTGAAAGACAGCTCAAGCATACCAAACACCACCACGTGCAGATAGCCTTGCAGTTTACAGCAGTATACTGTGAGAATGCTTGAACTGCGGCTTTCATTTACACAGCTGACTGGCAGCCAGCAAGAGCATTCTGAGCCAAAACCAGAATACTGCTGTTAAGAACCCAGCAAACATCCACAACCCAATTTTTATATGCACCATGGTTTCTAAACTTCCATTAACTCCAAAGTTACAGATGCTGAGTATCTCTGAAGCCCAGAGCACTGCTCATTTCCTCCCCCACCCACCAACCTGGAGGAACCATAAGTGGTGAGTACAGAAGGAATTTCATAAAGTGGAAACTGCCTCAACCTTTAAAGAAGAGTTGTTAATGAAAAACCCTGCTAACTGGCAAATAAACTGTACTTCCCTGAGTCTTTCCAATAGAAATTTTGAGCACACATAGTTGCCTGATAATTCAGAAATACAACACAGCATTTAATACTATTTCAGCCAAACTGAATGGGAAAAAAGAAAAGGTTGAAAGGCATTGTAAAATTAAAAAAAAATTCCAAACTAAAATTTCAGAAATGGTAAGACTGTTTTATTGTCAGCTAAATGAATCTGCCTGTTGCTACACCATGGCTGCTTATATGGTGCGAGATAAACTTGTAATTTTCTCCCGAGTGTAGTATCCAGCATTAACCACACATGGACTTTATGTAACCTCCATTCCCTTTCAAGCATACCACAGAAATCACAGTCATTTCAAGTAGAGAAAAAAAAAATCCCTTAATGGCACAATTCCAACAGGATGTAACCACTGGCAATGAAAATCTATATATGAAACTTTTGGGAGGCCATGAAGATATTTTCACAGGAATATGGCCAAATAAAGGGATACTGTAGGCCCAAGTCTTGATTACGACTGCATGTGATTTCTACAAGAGATACATTCTTGCTCTTAGTGTCCTCTCCCCCTGCAAAAGTTACCTTTTTTTGTGTGAAACCTAATGTACTTACTAGCCTTCAGACACAGAAAGAGAGACAAGAACCAGGAAATTCAGTACATTAGAAAAAAAAAAGATTTTGGAGTGATTCAGTTGCCAAAGTGAGAAAGGAGCTAATAAACTAATTGTATAACTATGCAGAAGGAGCAATTGTACCTAAATCAAGACTTTACTGGATGATCCACAGCCACCAACACTGGAAATTAATTTTTGCCTTGACTCATCTTTTCTCATTTCCCAAGCTGACCTTATGACTAAATTCAGATGTCTTAACTGAGGTCAGTATCTTGTGCAGAAAGAGCTGCTAGCAGATCCCTGGACTGCTTTGTTGCACCATGTTCATTCATATAACTGCCTCTTACACTGTCTATCCTTATATACCACTTTCTCACAGAACAAAACCAAAACATAAAATCTCAAGTATACACATGAGAAAAATGTATGTTATCAACACAGTTAAGCATATAACTAGCATTGAAAATAACATCTTTTTGTGTGCTCTCGCACACGAACAAATAACATGGAGCGATAGGCAGGTATAGGCTACCTGAAGGAAAACCAGCATTATTTCTGTGGTACACTGATAAAAACATTTTGTTACTCAAGTTCTCAGGCTACACCTGGGGCCAGTACACTGGAGTCTGAACAGACAAGGATGCACCAACTCACAGCAGAAGACTAATGCTTAGAGATCAGTGTGTTGAGATGACAGCATAGTTGCAAATAGCCATAAAGTATGGTTCCACAGTTTCCAGCCTCTATCAGGACATAGACAGGGAATGGCGATTGTAATACCCCTGAGGTTTATCCTGGGGCAGTTTTACACACAGATACATGTGCAGAAGGCAGAAGCCTCACTTCCTCCATCTTCTGCTACCACAGCCATGTCAGACAGACCCTGCTGAAGGACTGTGAGAAATGCAATTCATATCTCCAACAAAGGATAATAGTAATAATCAATAATCGATCTTCGTATCTCAAAACCAATCTTCACAGCAGAAACCTCCACCTTCAGATAATACACTCCACCTTCAGAAAATACTCATGGAGTGCTCTGATGACTGCATTAGGCACTTATCTACTTTAGTACTTTACAAACTCTTCTTTGTACTTACTGAAACAGAAGTAAAGCTCCTGTTTGCCACACCAGACTGACTCAGCATCCAGACCTTCCTGAAGATTTACAGTGCCCTGTTTAGCACTTCACATGTGTTAGCCCTTCTTTCTGCTATGAAATCAGACTACAGCAAAATACGGTTTTGTCCATGGGACTGACAGGCAGTAAAACATGGAAACTGAAGAGTCAAAGTATCAATTATTTTCTTAAAAGTTGAATAATATGTTTTACCTATCATTGTATTTCACCTCCTCTCCATTCTTAGCCCAGCTGATGGTGGGCTTTGGGTTTCCCACGGCTTCACAGTGAAGCAGCACGCTCAGTGTGCCACTGGCTAGGACCACCGTCTGTCCCAGGTGGGTAACAACCTCTGAAGCAGAAAGCTGTTGTGCTGCTGAAATCTTCCGGAGGATGGCAGGCTTTTGATGAGGTCTGTGCAAGCCGTTTGCCAGGTCTACAGCGGTGGGAAGAAATGCTTCAGCAGATGATGTCCTCAGGGAGCTGGTAAATCCAGAAACGTGTCTGTGGAGAGGGTACTCCACCGAGGTTGAATCTACTCTTCGCCTTGATGCTTTAAGGACAGAGTCCTGGTGCTCCCAGTGGCTCTTGAAAACCTCGTGAGCCAGCTGCACAACAAGCTGCTCAGTGTAGACATCTTTAAGCTCCTCAGGCTGTTGAGACAAGTTCCTTATGATATCATCCAAGCGTTTCTGCTCTGTGACCATAGTAAATGGCAGGCTGTAATCCCGGCGCTGGTCCTCCTCTGAGGATGTGTTTCTCTCTGTGGACTCCTGGGCTTCCCAGGACTCCAGATTTTCCCCTGGCCAGCCCCTATGCTGTAGCAGCCTTGAGACAATATCGTCATACCAGCTGCTGGGGTCAGCAAGGTGCCCTCGCTTTTCAGCCTTGCTCCCATTGAAGAGAATCCCATTGATGTGTTTCTCCTGTGTTCGCAAGGCTTCATTTAAGCTGGCCTTTCTCATGGCCTCTTCCTCCCTAATACCAGTTGGCTGCCCAGCAATGATTTTCTTGTTGCTTCCAATTAGTTTAATTACAAAATGCTCCCGGGCTGGCCCTGCTGTGCAGGTGTATGTCCCAGTGTCTGAAGGCTTCAAACGATGGATTTTCATGTACCCGTAGGGTGCAATGGTGATGTGAGCTGAGCTGATGAGCCTCTTGTCATCCTTCTCCCAAGTGATCATTGATTTCCGGAACCTCCTTGTGGGGCATCGGAGAATAACAGAGGTTTTGGGCATCAGGTAGGCATACCCACCCACAATAAAGTGTAGCTTCTTCTGCTTCCTTGTCTGGATGTAAACTTTCTTTACGGCCATAATATGGGGGCTTTGCCTATGAGCTGGCCTGTTGTGCCCTGAAATATCATTAATAATATTAGTATGTGATAGCATTAAACCAAACAAGCAGTTTATTTTGGTGCTGGCAGCATTCGACCCATTAGACAGTAATGGGAGAAACTGGCCACCAGCTGCTGAACATTAAGTTGGAGCAATAAAATAAGAGGAATAACAAGGTGCATTTTAGGAATGCAAAAGTAGTCCCGCCCAGGGTACATGCAGAAACCAGAAAGCCAGGGACAAAAGCTTTATAGGAGGGAGAAAACTTGAGTGGAAAAGTAGTTCTTGTTAAAATATTTAAATGAACATTGTTGCTTAACAAATACATTTAAAAGGCAAGTGTTTACCATCCAGACCCTCAAAGGCAACATGATCTTGCAGCTCACAGCAGTAAGGAAGAGTGAAAGTGCTGCTACCTCAGGGAGTAACGTTGAACAGAACAAACCTGCCTGGACTAGGCTTGAAAACATGGCAAATACTATTAAAGTGCACTACTTCAGTGTGTCCTTCCAGTTTCCAGATCTCTATGACAGAGATCTTTGTTATGAAGCACTAAAAAAAGCAGCATAGCTGTATTATTAGTAAATACCATGCAACATTTGGTCCCAGCTTCGGTTCTGAATGTCAGACCTTCTTTTCTCCCTGACATACCCAACATTTAGCAGTTCCAGAGTTCACAGTCAACTTTAAGCTGAAGCTAGGCTGACTTTTGAACTTTCACATAGCCAGTTAGCTTACTGCAAGCGAGGGAAAGGCATACAGGGAGAATACCGCTCTTGTGAAGGGCAACAACAAATGCATGAAATACCAGTATAAAACACATCTAACTTATGTTGCATGGTTCATTAGAAATCCCAGATTATATAGGGTTCTGAGCGACATAATGAGATAATATGTTTTTAAATGATCAACAA
The DNA here is from genome assembly GCF_000699145.1 of Aptenodytes forsteri. Taxonomy (NCBI): domain Eukaryota; kingdom Metazoa; phylum Chordata; class Aves; order Sphenisciformes; family Spheniscidae; genus Aptenodytes; species Aptenodytes forsteri. Next base: position 6,575,183 of record NW_008794774.1, on the reverse strand, counting down.
AATCCCTTACCAACCATTTTCTTTGCAGCTGTTCTAGCAAAGAGTTTATTTGCAGCTGCCCTCAGGCTGCTGTGCTGTATCTCTGAGCCTCTACATTCCAGTTGTGAAATTTAGATCTAGATTTGGGTCAGAATTTTGAGCCAGTTCTTCCAGAAACTAGTAGCTCCCTTCCAGCACATTGGCTCAGACCCAGCTCCAACAGTAAAATTTACAGCTGTCATCCACTGACTTGCCTTATTGCTAAACAAAGCATACTTGTTCACAGACAGAAAAACTCAGCAGCAGCAGCCATTCTGCAAGACTGAGTAACACTAGCGCAAGAGAACGTTATGGAGCAGGTGACAGCAGGGGACATCCAAGTCCCCTTTCCCCAGACACTCCCAAACATCTTTTCCACTTACTTGCACAGGTGCCTAGTGCACAGGGCCTGATCAAGGATGAGAATGGCAAAGGTGGGCACAGTGAGGAATTGATGATGACAGAACTCCCGTTTTTAAGCATCTTTCTGCAAATAGCATTTCGAATCTGGGTCCCCTCTCCACAGCTCACTGAACACTAGGAACAGAATGAGAAACATTAGGAACAAGGTGTATTAAAAGCAAAAGGGTGCTCCTTGTCACACACACCCCTTCAACTCCCATATCCACATTACATACTCATACCACGGTACAGATCAGTTACAGCTTTCAAAATATCGCAGTGGACTAAAGCAAAGCAGCACCTGGCTATTCAGTTATAAACAGTGCAGGCACGGTAGAGAGATGAATTATTAGGTATTTTCTGTCTTTTAAGGCTTTGAATCTTCCCATGCTCCCTTTAGCGCTTTTTTCTCTCAGATGGTGTCCCTTGTTTTAATGGTACTGTGCTACAGTACAAAGCCTGTCTTTGCACTTTGTTTCTATGTCTGTGTCTGCTGCCTGAAAAACTCCTGCTCACAGCCAAGAGCAGACCACATTGAGTTGCACTTCACAAATACAACCTGTTCTGCTAAAATCTGGCCTAATCTTTGAGCTTTACTGTTGCAGATCTATTAGAAATAATAAATTGATGAATGTTTCAGATCCCAGTGAGTTACCTCAGACTGGTATTTACCACACATGGCTTACACAAAAGAGTACAAACCCTCTAACACCAGACTGCGGTGCTCGATGTACAGGTGGGCATTGTTCGATGGAATTCAGTATGCCTATTTTTTTTCATATTTATGTACACAACATTACAGAAAGTGAGAATACAGGTAGTGCCCTTGCACTGGGACCCAGGCAGCAGTCTGTAAAGGTGCTGGAAAGTGGATTGAGCGCTGTAAAGTTGGTAGCACAAAGATACACATGCACTTCTGTTACGTGTATGAGCACACATGTGGTAATGGGAATTGGAAATGAAGTGAGGGGGAGAAAACACACTAAGGGTAAGAAGGGCAAAAACATGGCAGCCTTCAAGTGAAATGGGGAGGAGAGAGTGAAGTCAGATTTGATTTTAATAAGTGCCAATATGCAGAAACATGAGCTGTATGGTTGTCAACATAAACCATGTAGCAACTTCTTGTGAAGGAGGACAGATTGGGAATAGAATTACCACCTTCACTGCCAGAATGGCTGTGTATTCTGGCAGCAGACTTCATGAGAACATCCACTTATTTGAGTAAAATGTCAAGATAGATAAACATATGAAAGGTGCAGGTGGGACAGCTCTGTGAGGTGACTGGTGTTTCTTTCACAATTAAGACAATTTCCACCTCCTTCCATGAAAAGGAACTGGGAGAGCAGTGGCAGAGATTGCAAGATGGTGAATGATTTTCATGCTTACTGACATTAAAAGGTCAAATTATATTTTCAGTTATATTGTCATAAATATAAAGGGAATTTTTCTTAAGCCATATGGGGCCAGAAAGGGAGCCTGGGGAAGTGCAAGAGACTTCAGTAGAGCGAGTTTGTTTTGTAATCCCTAAATTGAAGGAAGGAAGTAGCTAGCTAGCATCACAAAAGCAGTGTCCTAGAATGAAAGAGGCTTGGTGTTTGTAATGATGTGCCTACAGCAGACTGCAGGAATCCCTCCTTTCTCTTTTCTGCATCATAGGGAAAGGTTGGAGTGGCCCCAGGAGGAAAAGACTAATGACATCAGAACAGCCAGGCTTTGGGAAGAAAAAGCATTTAGCCTGGGGAAGTAAAGATTACTCTTCATTGATGTCTTGGGTGAACATAAGCATAGGAATGGACAGAGGCAGGGATTTATTGTTTTGAGCATGGCTTGTGTTTACGCCAGAAGGGAGTTCTTAATGGTTTGGCTGGATGGCTAAACCACATCTGTGGAGGCAGTCTCTAAAGAGGAACATAGAGCTAGCAATCACATCCCCTACCAGAATGATAAGGACAGATTACAGGACAAAACCGGGCATAACATGTTTTGTGCAGTCTGAGCTCATTTGGCTCCTTTATCCCAAGTGACTGAGGAACTTCATCACCAAGAACAGCCCAATATGCATGCATACAAATAACATACCTGTGTCCAGTCAGAGAGAAGCCACTCATTGGGACAATCCTCATTTTTGCAGGCTTGTTGGGTAACTGGCTTTGGTGTGGAGCAGAAGGTTTCTGGCAGCTCTAACAAACTTCCATCTGCCAGCCGCTGCTTACAAAGTGCATCTCGCTTCTGGACACCACTGCCACATGTCTGTGAACACTGTGGGAGATGAGGGTCAGCCACGTTACATCACACTTGCACGATGGCAATGTGCAGCAAAAATTACTTGTGGATTTGGGTACAAATCAACTCTCAGTTTTGGCCAAATAGAAAATATAAAAAAAAAAATTTCAGAATATCAAAGCAGATTTTTTTAAAATTTCAAAAAAATTTTGGAAAGTGGAAGCAGATTATTTTGCTAATATTTAGAAAAACTGCTTCAGTATTTCTGAAATGTTCTGTTTTCAGGCGTTTGTACAAAAGACATGGAAACAATGGGTAAGAATTGCAGTACAGAGGTGGAAAGTTGTCCTTTCCTGTAACCACCAGCTGGAAAATGAGACACTTGCACATGATGTGGAGGATCTACATCTTATGTCTTTGCCTGAGCTCTGACAGTGCTACTGACAGTGCCAGAAAAAGTGGAAAAGTCTTCTCCAGCAACAGATGATTCAAGACCTTCATTTCCAGGATTTCGTTATACATATTGGATAACAGTAGCTATGAAGTAAATAGTTAGCTTGAACTAAATATTCAAATTTGCTTGTTAAAAAAAGGTTTCTATTAGCAAGAAAAACAAACGGAAATTTGAGTGTGATAAATAAAAATTTTCCCAGTTTATCACTTTGTTTTTTCTTCCTTTTTTAATTTTCTCATTTCTCGTTTCTGACCTGCATAAGGTCTATCGCTAGTGCAGCTCAAAATTCAACTGTCCAGCCCAGAATTCCTGTCCTTGAAGATTTCTTGCATTATGGCATTTCTCTGATTTTTAATTCATGCAAAAGCTGTGTATCAGCTGCAATCTGCTGTTAGGCTCAGTAATTGGTTTATAAGGTTAATATAATAAACCATTAAATATCCATGCTTTTTAATTCATGCAAAAGCTGTGTATCAGCTGCAATCTGCTGTTAGGCTCAGTTTATAGTTTATAAGGTTAATATAATAAACCATTAATGCAGCCCTTTTATATTTATGGCTGGTGGGGAAGCAGGGTGGACATTTTTAATATAATAAACCATTAAATATCCATGCAGCCCTTTTATATTTATGGCTGTCAAGACAGCAGTGTGTACTCTTTCCAAAAGGTAAGGAGGAAGGTTTATTTGAGTCAAAGTAAATTGGGATGATTAATATCCAGGGAACCCACCTCCCCTCTCTCTTTAATGTAAATATCCCTCTCTGTATCCATTTTCTACACAAGCAGGGCAGGAAATTTTGAACAAGCAGATTTAATAGCTTTCCTGAATCTTTTTTGTAAACTTGGTTTCTCAGCCCTTTTTCCTGAGGATCTTTTTCCTAAGGCTGGTAACAGGCTGCCAGTTCTTCTGCTGAGTCCAGCCAGCTCAACTCCTTTTCTCCCTTCCCCGAGGAAGGGGGAGCTTGCACTACACTGACATGACCAGGAGTTGCTTATAGCTTGCAACATGGGAATTACACCTGAGAAGCAGAAAAACATATGAAGAAGTATTAAAACTTATACTCAAGCAGTTGAAAAGGGACTGTTTTAGAAAATCTTGTAGTTGTGAAAGGTCATTCTCTCTTAGCTGGAGTGAGCTGCATAAACTTTAATGCTAGCCTGATTATTTAGGATATACATTTTCCTTGAAAGACAGAAAGGAAGTGCAGAAAGACATACTTATATTCAGTTTGGTTTGCTCTCTAATGAGTAAAAATAGCTTTTGTCCTACTTAGAATGCTACAAAGCTCAAAAGCTTCCAAAAAATTAAACAAGTAAAACAATACTTCAGTTTTCAACAAAAGAAAACATTTATCAAGCTTTCATTCGAGGACAGTTCATTCCTGAGGAGAGAGTAAATCAAGAAAAATATGATTAAAAGTATTATTTCAAGATTGCCTAAGGACTGTCATCGTATACCAGAGCCAAAATGGGTTAGGCACTGTATGAATACAACAAAAGCGTGTTCCTTCTGTCAATCAGTCAAATCCCAGGAAGTCTCCCTGCCCTTCCATCGCTACCAGATAAAAGAGTAAGACAAAACAGATCTTTTCTTGCTTCTTGCCCTTCAGTCACATAGCTTTGTTCTGTAAAGCGTAACTTGCTACTCAACACCAAACTCTATTGCTGAGTGCCAGAGAGAGCCAAATGTAGTAACGAGATTCCTCCTTGTCTGCAGCAATGCTCTTCTAGGACAGTCCTGGATTACTGCACTGGAGCTGTGAGTGTACCTGTATTTCACCTCTGGAGCCTTCACTACCCTGGGGTCTTCGCTGATTTTTCTCTAGTGGAAGCTTCCAGCCCTCACATTTTTTCCAAGAAAGGGAGTAATCAATGACAGCAACATCTGCTTGTATTTACAGGCAATATGAAACAGTAGTTTTTAGAGGATCCTCATTTGGACATATCCTATCTGAATAATGTGCTATCTCTCTCTGCTGTTCAGAAGGATCTCACAGCACCGTTACAACAGAGAAAGGTGCTTGTATCACAGGGTGGTTTCACCTCACCCACCCAAGTAGGTAAAGCATGGCTATTTGAACTATGTCTCCTGATATTCCTGCTCCCCACAGCTTCTGAGCAGAGCCAAGCCTGATACCCCCTGACATTCCTTTACAGGGGATCTGGGACTTTGCCAGGGTACCAACTTCCAGAATGGCATGTCCCCACATTGGTACCTTATTATGCCTAATTCAACAATTAGCTTAAGCAAACATGAGGCAAGGCTAACACCAAAGAAGATGACCTATACACCCAATTCTGCCAGCCAGTCATTCCTGGTTTTGTCTTGCCTCTTCCCATATGCTGGCGTAAGCATTTGTGTGGCTGCATAGTGAACCAGAGTGGAAAATTAATCTAGGATAAAGCTGATTATATTTCTGGTTAGCTTTAACCAGGACCATTGCGTGATTGCACAGCACTTCTGGAGATATAAGGGAGTGGGTGCTATAAGGGCAAGAAAGATATCCCTGCAGCAGCTATTTTCTCCTTTGGTAGAAGTGCTGGCATATGTCATCATCCTAAACTGCTGGTGGAACTTCGGCCTTGGCCTCTCTCACAGCAGTCATTGCTTTGGTATCTTTTCTGCTTATACAACAATCTGTAAATTATAATTAACACAAAGAATTGATGGTCACTATTGAAAGCAGAGGGGGAAAGTGGGCTGTCTCTCTGCCTCAGCACATGCCTATGAACATCTACGCACATGCATACAATGCACAGGATTCAGGCAAAACCACCATTTCCATTGTTTGGGAAGCAGGGAAGCTGGTCTCGTCTCAAACTTGTGGAAAAAAGGCAATTATTAATGAAAAATAAAGGGCTAGACAACTGTTGCTCAGCATCATAACTGTTACCAGTTTGGGGCAGTAGCTGAATGTTTGAAAGGGTGTCATTTTATGGTCAGTCCTGCTTACAGAGACAGTTGAGGAAGGGGTTGTCCTAGCCCTCAGCTCTCCCAGGTGGTTGAATTTTGCACTGTCCTCTGCATAAGGTGGTAGGACTACAGCAGTACAAGTTTTGGCCTTACTCTCAAAAATGAATTCTCTATTATGACTCTATGACTCTTAATGACCTGCTACGCCACCTGGATGCTCACAAGTCTATGGGGCCGGATGGGATCCACCCGAGAGGGCTGAGAGAGCTGAGGTGCTCCACAAGCCTCTCTCCATCATTTATCAGCAGTCCTGGTTAACGGGGGAGGTCCCGGACGACTGGAGGCTTGCCAATGTGACGCCCATCTACAAGAAGGGCCGGAAGGAGAATCTGGGGAACTACAGGCCTGTCAGCCTGACCTCGGTGCTGGGGAAGATTATGGAGCGGTTCATCTTGAGGGC
>NW_008794774.1:6547202-6566963 GCF_000699145.1 Aptenodytes forsteri | reverse complement strand
AGGAAAAATTTCTTTACTGAAAGAGTGGTTCAACATTGGAAGAGGCTGCCCAGGGAAGTGGTTGAGTCCCCATCCCTGGAGGTATTTAAAAGACGTGTAGATGAGGCGCTTAGGGACATGGTATAGTGGGCATGGTGGTGTTGGGTCGATGGTTGGACTCGATGATCTTAGAGGTCTTTTCCAACCTTAATGATTCTATGATTCTATGATTCTACAGTAAGATAAAGCATCTGCAAAGGGAGTAAACATTTTTCTTTCAGCAGGTCCTTCAGTTGCTTTCTAAGGCCTGACACATGAAGATTTAGAAAGCCTTTTTACAGTTTGGAGAAAAAATAGCTAGGAAAATATCTGAAAATGTTACCAGTTTTCCCATGGTGACTCTGTTGTCAAGCCATTGTTCTAATTATCTTTGGAGCAAAGATAGCACCAAGAAGCTAAAAAAGAATGCTGGGACTGAGACTATGGCATTTATTTAATAATAAAACAAAGGAAGATGAAGATTTACTAATGGATGTCTCCCATTTGAGGTCTGCAGAGTAGATATTTATAGGGCCTTATAAAAATGAAGCTCATATCCACTTTCCTCCAGAAGCACACTACTGAAAACAAGATAAACATCCTAATGGATTTAGCTAAGAAACAGAACTATTTAAAAATAAATAGTCTTGAATCTGTAAAGAGATACCAAAAAAAATGCTTGGAATGTTACAACACTGATAATTATTGTGTGTTTATCTGCCATGAACACTGGGGTTTCTAACAGCATTTAATTCAGACAACCCTTCCTTAACAAGCATAAAAGGCCTTAGAAAAGAAAACATTGCTCATTGCAGTTTAAATCTTTTGTTTGTTTGTTTGCTTGAAACTATTGTGAGAGAGTGCTCTGAAAAGCACAATGAACTCCACAGATGAAACCAAAGACATGGCTTCAAACCAGGCTGTGTGGAGAACAGATGTTACCCTGTAGTGTCAGTGAAGCTTTAAAGGACTTTCCTCAATGTGAGGAAGGCACCTTCCCGCAGGGCCCTCTGTCTGCCCATACGTCGGGAACCCTCACAGGGATTTGGGGAGAGGGGAGGTGTTGTGGGTCCCTTAATGCAAGGAAAGAAATCCTCCTGCAGGATTTCTTCTGCTGGAAGGCTCCATGGCAGCTCTGCTGCATGGCTGGAGCTCACCTCCAGAAGTCTCAGTCACTCACATTCTGCCCAAATGGTCTTTTCCCTCATGCATCGCAGGAGCCAACAGCTGTAATAATCCCTAAGTGCAATGCACTGGCCTGATGGTGCAGGTTTTCACATGGAGGTCATATATGGGAAACCTGCGTGAGACTGAACTGCGAGGCCTGGCTTTCCTACAGGGTGGAAATAACTGTACAGAGGTTGGTGGTGCAAAGAAGGAAGGCAGATGTCTTTAAAAAATGAGAGAATGGAAATTAATTTTGATGGATTAGGCTTTTTTCTCTCATCTAAACAGAGGCAGAAGACAGTAAGTAGAGAAGTACATTTTTTGTGCTGTTTTCTCCTGGTGAAAGGTAAGCACAGGAAATATTCAGTGCCCATGTGCTACGTCCACAGCTGCCCAGCCTGCAAAGCCTGTGGAAGTAACCGCAGAAGAGCTATAATGTGACCTTTGTTAAGCTGCAGCAACGAATTGCAGCACAGGTTCTCTCTCTCCACCCAGCCCAGAGAAGGCAGCAGCTAACACAAAAGGTGTGAACAGAGCAGTTTGATTTAATTCCTGATTAATATGCTTGTTAAAGCCTTTATACCTAATCGAGCTCCCTCTTCCCTAAGATCTGCTACAACTTTCAGAAAGACATCATATTTGAGAACCCCTGAGCAGATACAAAAATGGCTAAAACATTACTTTAGACAGACGGAAATACGCATGTTTACACTGTTGAGGAAGATGTTCAAATCTTGAAAAAAATCTGTTTGGAAATTGCTCTAGTGGAAACTATTTTGGTACCATTCGAGGGTGGCCTATAGCTAATGGTCATTGTTAGCAGAAAGCAAATTTTTCATCATGCTGTAATGTATGTCTCTTCTGACTGTTCAAATAAATTTCAATAAAATTGCTTTCTGTAAGGACTGTGGTCAACTATAGGATTTGAATGAGCATAGGCATTCCTTCTAGCATATCCTAACTTTGAAATGCTCAACTTTATTATGTTATGTGCTGGTATAATACTATTTACTATTTACAAATATAGCATTTATGTATGACTATAGCCTAGAAATATTCAAAAGTACAACTAAGCAAATATATGTATGTGAATATCAGTAGACAAATTAAAGCATGAAATATCACTGAATTGTTTTAAATATAGGACTAATGTCATAGGCTAGTTATCTAGCTTTGACAGAACATCAGGCTGGCATAAATTTTTATTACTGGCATGGCTGCCCAAACCCAGAGCTCTCCCATGAAGTAGAGCTTCACAGGCTTATCAACTTCATTAGGCGAGTACACTAACATCTCCCTGGCTGTTAAATAAAGAGCAGATGTTATGGACGGAGACTGGGTGGGCATATGTAATCACTATGCCAAGTGCTCATAGTTTTCTCATAGGATGGAATGAATCCTTGTACCCAGCAGAAGTGAAGATTTAAACAGGCCTTTTGTTTGCACCTGCACCACACAGCAATTTTTTCCTTTACTCTTGACAACAGGGCAGGATCCTTTCTTCCTGTGCAGTATTATATCCAGCAGAAGTATCTTTAAGTCTTTTGAATTGCACAAGTGTTTTCATCTGCTACCAGATGGCAGCAAATAGACTCATTTCAGGTTGCTTTCCGAAGACGGAAAGCCTTGTACAAATCCATTGTGTAGACAGGAATTTTCAGCGTTAGTGTAATAAGGCATCCATCTCCCAAAGGAAAGTGCCTAACACTCATTTGTGACTCTGAAGGATGAGCAGTTTTTCTTGTCCTAACTGAAATTATTATTTGAGAATATATGGAATACCCAACGCGCTTTAGAGATTCTCTCCTCCTTGATACTTATAGCTTTGTATTCCTAGAAACCTTGGCATTGCTAACCCAAATCCACGCACTGCAGCTGACCATCATATTTCAGATATTTTTGTCTGGAATCTATAGCCAGCTGTTAAGAGTGTCCAGTAACTTTGCATTAGAAGTATCCATAGTCATTATTTACCTCTGAAAATGTTAATGCTTTTTTTTAAAGAGCAAAAAGGCACACTTTTTCATTTTTTTAATGGCTCATCAGAATGATTAATGAATCCTCTTGACGGGCAAAAGCAAAATGATGCATCGATAATGCAGGTAATGACTACTATTAGCAGTCATAAAATGAGATTACACATACATTCTTACCTCTTGCCATTCTGTAGAATACCAGGAGGGTGGGCAGTCAAAGCGATTACAGGCTTGCACAAGGGATGGCTTCGGTTTATAGCACAATTCATCTGCCAAAATCACGGTCTCATTAGTCTCTCTTGATAGTAGATGAGAACAGAAGACATCTCGTGTCTGCAATCCAACCCCACAGGTAAGACTGCAGGTGCTCCATTTCCCAATCTCCCATCTGTGAAGGGGTCAGGAGAGAAAACCTTAAGCACAGAATAAAGTCACCTTAATTTTTCTCTTTTTATAATGACAGATGGAGTGAAGAAGCAGTAAATGAAAGGGAATTCTCCTTCTCTGATCACTGTCACCCTTCTTGTAGTTGCAGGATGAGGCTAAGAAGGATATTTACTGTTCTTCTGCATTTTCATTTCTTGTCAAAAGCTCCTGGACTTCAAGTCTTTGGGACTCCTGCAATATCATAGGAACAGTTTTGTGTCCTAAATTAGAAGTTTTTGGTGTGCAGGAGCCTGGCCGATGTATTTCAAGACTGAATGGATTTAATTAACTGGGGTTTTTTTTGTCTTTAACAGAAAAAAATGAAGATATTAACGAAGTCCATCAAAGGAATCTATCAGTGAATTGCTGAACAGGAATTTCTTCCAGAAGATTCAGTTGTGGTGTTCCTGACTGACTTTTCCTTGTTGTGGAGGTAGGGAGTGCTAACGCCTTGAGAGATGCAACAGGAGAGCAGGAAGATCCTCTTCAACCCCTGGGTCAACACCTGTCACTGAGCCAGCCTTTCTCTGCACTAGCTATGTAAATCTTGCGTCAACAGGATTGTTGATGACTGAATTTCAGTGTTGATCACATTAAAACCAGATTTCTGCTGTCTGAGCTGTACTGAATACAACCCCTAATTCTGTCAGCCATACACAGAAAATTGCTTAAAATATTAGGTCTTCCACTCTTGTACTCTACTAGAAGGCACTTCACAGACATGCAGAAATGTTTACAGAAAGAAGTCCTATATTCAGAATGAGAATATAAGAAAATATTCTTCCCATCAACTTTACGCAAAACACTGCACTGACCTGTACATATTCCCACATCCAAAATAAAGTACGAGAGCCAGATACTGCCACTTTTTATAATCCTGAAGAATAGTTTCCTTTCCTGCATGATGTTATTGAAACTGATTGCTAGGGGAGTAAATTAAACATTCAGGACAAGGAAGGCTCAGAGAACCTGCCCTTGAAGAAAGCAAAGCCAGGCAGAAACTAAAGAGACTGATTATGAAGAAAGACACCCTCAGGCTCCAAGCAGGATGGAGGCAGATGATGAAGGGAAAGTTATGAAACATATCAACAGCATGAAGCAGAATTTGTGGAAGAAGCAGAGGAAAAACACTCTGACAGTCTGAGATCAGCAGTCAATGGAAACTGCTCAGCACGTTTAAAACGCGTTATGTTAGTAAACATGTCATGGAAATAATAATTTAAGTTTGTGTCATCCTACAGTCACAGAACAATTCAAACTTCTCTATTTTATAAAGTTGTTTTGAGCATTTGTTCCCTCCCTCTCAGTAATACCCATAACAAACTGAAACAGCTAGTAGGTAAGAAATATTTTTTCCTCTCTAGATGATAATGCTGATGGACTAAAGCCACATCGCTCCCCTTCTGTGCTCCATCTGCTGATGACAATCTCTGATTTTATAACAGGACAGGGTATGCCCTGAGCATCACCGTAAGCACTAATGACATTGTAGTTCTCTTTTAGACAACAGCCTTGGTTCTGCTAGCAGCAATGACAAAAATGTGTTTAACCCTTTCTAACAATGAACACATCTTGCATACTGATTTAGAAGTTGCCATGGTCACTTTCCAGGCCATAATACACTGAAGGTCACTAAAGCCCGATATGTGTACCGGGAGCTCTTTAGCAGTGGAATAGGAGTGACATCTGGCAGCCAGTTAAATTAATCTGGAGTATGTTCTCCATACAAATAATCTTTGGGGAGACATCTTCCCAGATTTTCCCATTAAATTGTCAGTCAGAATTAATGTGGATATCAGCTACCCTTCAGTTTTGGCACAATCTAAAATAAGATATTTGAGTAGGTGCTGAAAAGAAGGCATTTTCTTATTTCAGCATCTGTTTTGATACATGGTTAATTGCCAGAGCTTCTTTTATTCAAGTGATGTTAATAGCTGTTGCCTCCAGCAACTCATTGTTTGTTATTGGTATAAGTGCACAATGTTTCTGTTGGCAGTTCACACCTCAGCGGCTAGCAGGCCACATAAACTCTTTGGAGATCTTGGCTTCTGCATAAGACGGTGTCTGTTTCTTCTTCCAGAAAGAAATGCTGTGTTTCAGTAAAGAGAAAGAATTTGTTTTTCCAGTGTTTGAAATTTCTGTTGCAGGTTGCATCTGTTGCCCTACCCATAACATCGGTTTGTTCACAATTCTTCCCAGCTGCTTTAAACAGGAGATTCCTTAGAGGTGCTCAGGAAATATGAGGTCAAATTCTCTCTTACCCTTGTACTTTCATAGTCCCCAGTGACTTTTACGGGCTTTCACAGATACAAAGTAAAGAATGTAGAGTAGATCAGAGACGTGCAAAGTAGAGAAGGGATGTGCAAACAACCAAAACCATAAATGACATATATGACTGGCAGAATTTCAAAGCCCTAAAAAACAGAGAAGATCAGTGATAACCTCACAGAATAGAATCACAGGGCTGTAGAATTATTTTATAACAGCTAAAGGTGTTTGCAAGACTTTGAACTAATATTATCCTGCTAAATTTACAATTCAGTTTTCAAACTACTTGTACTGTTGGAGACAATAATCGTTTTTTTTTTAAAATACTGTTTTTCTGTAGTAACACAGTTTTAGCCTTACTGTAGAGTGTTATGTGACGCTAACTGAAATAATTCCTGTCATTTCATGCAGTCCTTATCTGTGCATTCCTCTGCCTCTTTTTTCTTTTAGGTATTTTGGCCATACTGAACTGACTCTTCCAGTTGCGTATAGCATACAAAAAAGAATAATGCCATCATGTCCTGTCTGCATCTGACAATACCAGAATTAAAATTCAAGTAGGAAATAATCCTATACTTAAAAAAGTGAATTTGGTAGTTACAGGATCAAGCTAAAGGAACCTTAGCAAGTGGAACTGGCATCTTTGCAAGCTGACTGTAGTTGTTAAGGTACAGACTTTAGGAAAAATCTGCATACTTGCTAGTTCATAGCTCAGCTGAAAGTCATCGGTTTGGTACTTCCTGTATTGCTTCCCAGAGCCTGGTGAAGAGATTGCATGGTTTTGGTGTGAAATGTTCTTTTTATCCCCCCTCCTTTCTCCTCCACTAGTGCCCAAAGCTATACTAATGTGTTGCAATAGAGAAACAATGTCTTTTTAGCCTTTTTTTACAGCAGAACTTTGGCACATCTGTGCCCCTAAACCCCTGGCTTGTCCTAACTTTAGGTCTATCAGTTCATCAGTTGTCTGTCTCCACCTCCTAAACACCTAAGTAGTGGTTATGTATTTAAGCACAAACTAGACTTTTAAAATATTTCTTCTGCTGTACTTCATAAAAAACAGAATTCAAAAGGTTTTCATTCTCTGTATAGGCTGACATACATACAATACATTGAATATTTGAACTGATTGAAGAAAAACTATATTAATACAAAACCACAGAGACATTTAGAGACGACTAACAGAGAGGAATGTAACAGGAAAAAGGCAATTCATAGGGCTGGATATGTTGAAATGGATATGTGTATATTAGTGATACATGTATTAGAATACACATACATGCACGTTTTTCAAATGAACATAAATGAAAACAAGTTTCCACTGGAAATGTATAGGGAGCAGAGGATGGTCCCAAAATACAGCTTATTTCAAGTATCATCACAAACTCAAAGTACAAAACTGATCACAGGAACTTTTCACTTTCCAAATGAACAATCTCCTGCTTCCAGCAGATTGTTGTGATGCCTTAGTAGATTTTTTAGAGTTGGTGAAGTATACGGAGACATACAATGCACATGAAGATAGGCAAACTAAGTAGTGAACCTGATCTGACTGCTCAAGGCAATGGTTTTCCTTTAAGTTTTCTTATACACAATGCTAAGGATGTGGTCTAAAAACCGGACATAAATTCATCAGAAGCCCAACAAACTAGAGCCCTACATTTCTTGCACTTCTAGGAACTATAAACTAACAAAGTGAAGGAGTAATGGACAGATTTTATGAACAGAAAAACACCAGTTAGGAAATCTAACAGTCAGTTCATCTTATGAATTAGACTAATAATCTGTAATATAGTACTAATAATTTTATTAATTAAAGTTCTAATTTCTAAAAGACCAAAGAGAAACTGTAATTTGCTGGAACATTCTCATTAAATAAATTAGGCTTGACTAAGCAGTGCTTATGCATGTACTTAACTTCAGGTAAACAAGCAGTTTCCATAATTAATCATGGTCAGTATGTTTTAAAATGTGAATATTTGCAGGTCTCTTGAATAAAAGAAAGAGAACAATTGTGAAGCTCCAGTTGCCAAAAAAGGCCCAGTAGTCTGAAAATCTTGATTTCAATCACAGCACAATTATTCTGTATTATTAATATAAGTCTAAAAACATAAGAGATGCTCTCGAAAAACAGCTTAACCATGCTATTTCTAATAAGAGAAATTATCTTGACATAGTTAACAAAAATTCTGCCTGTGAACCCTAAATTAAACTTATCGTGTTACACTTTAATGAATTTCAAGTTTTGTGAGGGCCCATATATTCAACTAGAATATAACCTGGGCATTTGTGATCAACTTCAAGTGGTTCAAAAGGAAAACAAAAAAAGCTTCTAACATATAACACGAACATGAACTTCTAAATAGTTCTATACGTTTAATTTTAATTAGAAATGAACTTTCCTTCTTGTGACAGAACAAAAAGTATCAATGTCATATCTTGCCCAAGAAGTTCAAGTGAAGAACTGAAGGATTAAGTGAGTAGGACCTTGTTCCTGGCTCTTCGCTGAATCCCAGAGGTGACTGAGACCAGAACTGCTGAAACATGGGCTGTGATTATGTGAATATACCCTTTGATCCAATGGGAAGACTCAAGTGCTGGGCTGGATCATACCCTTCTCTCATGTGTGTCTCAATGTCACATTTCCAAAATCGTAACAATACTTTTTTTCTCTTGAGCTTCATCCATATTGTCTGCTTAGGTTGTGCTCCTATAACAGGGATGATCTCTTACTCTGTCTTTATCTACTGCCTAGCACAACGGGACTCTCAGCTTGACAGGAGCCTCCAGGCATTAGTGTGTTACAAATAACAACAGGGACAACAATGCACTGTTGCCTCAGTTTTGAAATGTCTCTCTCATTGCTACAAGAACTGGAGCCCACATAATAATTCTGCTAGCTAGGTAGAGCAGAAAGTGGCACCCGCTATTAAGCAGTTACTCATGGCAGGAGAAGCTGCTAGAATTAGAGTTGTTGCCCCAGTGGAGCCACGAGCCTTCAGAACAAAGCACTCTCACACCCCCATAGTCAGTCTGGAAAAAGTAAATGATGTAGGTAGAACTTGAAAAATGCATAGTCTTGAGCCAAAGCACTATGGAGCCAACAGTTTTGGACCAGTCCCTATATGTACGGTATATATAGTAAAAACCAAAGCATTCTAAGCTGTTAGGTGTTATAAGTAAAGAATATTTTCTAGAGATATATGATTTCATCCTGACAGAATCCCTTCAAGCACTGCCAAGAAAATTGAACACTGCACAGGAAAAGTAAACACCCTTCTACACAAAGACCTCCCAAACTAGTTCTAAAAAAATGAAATTATTGTCATTTTTATGTGGTTAAACCATATGAGAGTGATACAAAAGAACTCTTCTTATTTCTAAAATAAACATTCATCAGTGTGGAGAGAGTTTGCCTGGAAGCATCTCACTTAACATCTGACACCTGCCTGCATAAAGACCTTCCTCAGTGCCCAAGGGCTGGGTGGCAGCTGTGTATACGTGCATGCAAAAGAATGAGTAAATCACATACTATGTCAATACTGGCTTCCTCTTGTCCTCTGTCAACCTGTGTGTCCTCCATTGGACCCTGCAGACTGGGAAGACTACTTGGAGGCCATATATCTTCTCCCTTCCTTTTCTGTTATCGATCTGGAGCTGTGTTTGTGGCAAATCTTCCTGTTTCATAGGTGTGAAAGGCTTTCTTGAGGCTCCTTTAGCATATTTATCTTGGGTTGAGTCAGTATCCTTACTGTCAGGTCTTAAATACCATCCAGAATGTAATCTTAAACTCTGGACAGCAGAGAAGGTTACTGTCAATCCTGTTTGAGTAGTATACTTTCCTGCAGTGAAGATACAGGATTGAGATGCGGACTCCCAGGTCAGTTCCTGGCTTTATAATCAACCTAGTCTCAAAGAAAGGGGCATAAAAGGTAAGACTTTAACTACAATTAATTTTTCATTCAGCTGTTAAATCACTCTCAGTAAAGTCAGACTGCTCCTTTGAAATGAAGTGTGAGAGCTAAGACCTCCACCTAGGTGTTTAAACATGGATCTGAGTCTCTAGGAAGTGATCTCCCTACTGCTATGGTTCAGTTTGTGTTAGAGAGA
This sequence comes from Aptenodytes forsteri, assembly GCF_000699145.1. NCBI lineage: Eukaryota > Metazoa > Chordata > Aves > Sphenisciformes > Spheniscidae > Aptenodytes > Aptenodytes forsteri. The sequence goes on along the minus strand of NW_008794774.1, from coordinate 6,557,001 downwards.
ACATTGCAAATATATGTACAGTATACACACACCTCAGAGGAAAACTGAGATTTAACTAAATTTTGAAAAAGTTAATATTTGATTAAGAAATAAAAATGAAAAGGCAAAGTACTTTTCAATTAGCAGCAGCAGCAGCAACAGAAAAATAATTCACACTCAGTTGTTGTTCAGTGCCAGCCTGACAAGATCTGTTGTTCAGTATCACCAACGTGACAAGGGAGCTGAACAGGCAGGGAAAGTTTTAGGGGATCGTTGTGCGCAAGGAAGAGTGAGGTGCTTTTCTTCAAAAAGCATCTTCCTTGCAACTGAAGGGAATCCATTAGAGAGATGCCTATGCAGCCAACACATGCAAGCAGATCAAAGGCTCAATGAGAGTGCTCTGGGAGCTGACAGAAGTGGCCTGCATTCACTCTGTAGACTTATTGGTATCAATGAATATTGCAGCTCATTATAGCTGAATGTGGCAGGGAGCCAATATTTATATAACAGAGCCAAATAGAGGAAAATAGAGGAGGAACTCAAAAGTCAGAGAAGAACAGAGGGTAAATGGAGTATGCAACAATTCTACAAATGGCAATTTTGATTGCTGGAATAACCTTCTGACATGCTTCAAGCAATATATATAAGGTTCCTTACAGTAAAAAAGTCTTGCTGCACCTTGAATTGAAGGCAGAGAACATCAACCATTAAAGCACGTCAGAAAAGAGGGTTTGTGTTTTTCTGCCAACACTTTGAACAGTGGGAGGTTGTCTAGTGGGTCTTTCAGGGGACTACTGCATATGCAGAATGCATGAACCACAGAGGAACATGGAAAGACAACTTCAGGTCAGTGAACTGGTTTGGCAGAGAAATGGTTTGAGAGATTAGCAGACATACTGGCTACTGAAAAGTACCTCACAAGAGACTTTTACTCTGTATGATAACTGTGGCATTGAGATAAATGATAGCAATGGCTGTCTTTGATATAGCTACACAGATCAGTTTAGGCTTGATAGACAAATGAGTACCAGTTTTTGTCTCAAGTTTAGATTTGGGCTCACGCTTAAAGCAGCAACTTCTTACAAGGAGGTTGTTCAATATTTTATGTGAGATACAATGGAAATAGGTCCTTGGTAGCCCCTTTCACAAATGAAGATAGGAAACAGTTGAGGAACAGAGTAAATTAGTGTAAAGGTGGAAAGCTGGTTAAGAAGTAATATAGGGAGGTTTGTGGAATAGGGCAGAAATTGCATGAATTGCACTTGTAATGGCAGAAACTGAATGAGGAGTGCAGGAAGGAACACACAGTTTAGGAACTACAGTGGAGCAGGATAATACCCCTTGCCCTAACCCTACATCAAAGTAATGCAAAAACACAAGAACTGCTAATTTATGAAATAAATTGTGCACATCAGTCTATGAAGCACTCTCATACAGTTTTTCTACACAGAAGCAGAGGGACAGTTTAACACGCTGCTGCCCATGACAGAGCTGCTTTATGTCAAAGACTCTCTGGCTTTTTTCACATTGATGCTCTCCATGCTGGACTGTCTCATAAGCCAACACCTTTTCTTAGGCCTAACTTTATGCCATATGGAAAATGTTAAAAAACCGCTGTTCCTGAAGGAGAAATCAGCAAGCTTACAGACACCAGAAGACAGAGAAAGAAAAAGCTCAGCAGGTGAGAAAGACGTGCAATGAACTGATTATTTGTAATCTGAAATACCATCTAAAATGAAGCATTTTAAAAATGAGATAGTTTGAAAATGCATGTAGATGCAAAGAATATACAAGATGCCTGACTTCACAACCTGTAAGATCAATATTCATGAACGTGTGACTTTGTCCCACAGAGTAACAAGACTCTCCTAAAATCTAAGGATGCCTTTGCTGAAATGATCAGTGCAGGAAAGAAGTAAAGGAGATGTCACTGGATTGAATGGACAAAGAAAGCAGATTCATGAATGAAACAGTGTTCAGATAACAGTGTGTCCTGGTTTCGGCTGGGATAGCGTGGGCTTAAGTAATTCTCTAGCAAGTCCAAGTTTTATGAGCAGTACTGCCACAAAAACAGCAGATAACATGAGCTTCTTGCTGACCTGGCTGGAAGCATTACAGGGATAATATTTTCATTAGGATGAACTGTTCCTGAACTATTTCGCCAGTGCAGAAGGTACAAACAGGCTGTCTCTCAAAATCAGGCATACAAGGTTTTTCTCTAGTTTTTTAGTAGGGGGAGGGGAGAACAGTTGAACTTAGGTATATATATATCTATATGGTACTGTGACTGAACTCAGGAAACTCCCAATGCCTGCTTATGTTTGAGTTCCCTTCAATGCAACATACAGTTAGTAAGGCAGTGCAAGAACTTTGTTCCAAGGGCACATCCAGATGCAATATTTCCTTTTTACTTTCCCCTTTGAGATTCTGAAACTGTGACTGATAATCTGTTCAGTAATTCCTTCAGTCTTCTGCAATAAAATGTTTTTCCTCACATTGACATGCAGAGATCCAAACGCGCAGGAGCTCCTCACAAAGAGTGAGGAGGCTTTAAACTCGTGTTACACCCATAAATAACCAAAACAACCATGGTAGAGCATTCAGATTCATGGAAATATCAACCAAGATCCGATTCTGACTCAAAAAATGCATGGAAGGAAAATTTATTATATTCAAAGTGATGGTGTCAGAAAAGTTACTATGTATATAGGCAAACTTGTACTAAAACACTTCATATCTCCATCCAAATAGCTATATCAATATAGGTTTGTGTGCAGAATCCACAGACTACAGAATGGTGACTTAATACACTTCTCCCCTAACTTTCCCTGAATGAGAAACTGGCTTTTTAGATCTTGGAGAAAATAATGACTTTAGACAGTACAGTTTGTGTCCTCATGGGAAGGGGAATGAACTTGTCTGATGTATCTGAATACCTTTGTTCAGATCAGGAAGCACAACAGTGTAAATATTATAATAAAAAAAAAAAGAAAACCAAACCCCAAACCTCCATCCAATAGTTATAACAATACAGATCTGTGGATCCATCGGGTGGTAATTAAATGCATTGCTGTTCACCTCTGTGTGAGTGGTTCAAGTCTTTCCCAAGGCTGTGAATGACTAAGATCTACTAACAGCTGGTTACAGTGTAGAATACATCAGCTTAGTCACATTTCTGATGGGTAACTGCACACCACAAACTCCACTCTGTCAGTGAGACCTTCAATGCTTAACAATGTTAGCAGAGAGGCCAGAGGAATGGAGATCACATAACTGAAGATGTAAATTTTCATGGACACAAATAGGAGGGCTTGCTGTGCTTCTGTAGATGTGACAGACCTACTTGGCAGATACAGCACTCTTTGTTTAATCAGTCTGGCTCCTTCTATAGGTAAGTAATTCACTCCAAACTGAATGGAAATGAAAGCACCTCCTCCATTTATTTCATGTGTGAATCTTTCTGATGTGTAAGTGTGGTACAGAACTGTACAGTACATTTTCAGCAGTTAGGGCCATATTTTTATTTTCCTTTCACATACCTTATCTTTTCATCCATAAAGGTCTATTGGTTTGAAAATATTGGGTATTCCTCAGACTATTGCTATAGTAAGTTACTTCAGCAGTACTGTAAATTGAAGATAGAGTGGTGCTCTTCATTTCACCCCTTTTTAAAGGAAGTGATGATGTATAGTAAAATCAACCGTTTAGAAGACCCTGTAGCTTATTTCACAGGTTAATGTTGCAGTGAAAAAGCTAATCCTGGCCATTATGCTACAAAACATTTGACTTCATATTTGGCACAAGAGCAAAGACATGCTCTTTATCGTCACTGTTGGGAAAGCTTTCTTTTGGGAGTAAAATCCTGCTGTTGAGGCAGTAAATTAATACTCAAGAAAATTGAGAATAAATTTAGAGAAAAAACTAACAATTAGAAGTTAACATATGAAATGCCTAAGTAAGAGCATATTTGTTCAAAATACAGAAAAATATCAAGTGGCAGTGAATATTAAGTTCTGGTTAACACAGGCATTAAAGAAGGGTGGAGAGAAGTGGACCATATTAACGTGACTAAAGCCAGGAAATTAACAGTACCAGGAAAAAGAGAAGAGAAATTGTCCTCTGCAGAGGGACTCACTAAGTCCCTACTATGACTTTAAGCTCACACTCATCACAAACCAAGCTACAAAAAACCTGTGGTAGGGCATGGTATACTAACTTCGCGAAACTTGTGACCTGGAGATTTGTGTAAAGGAAAATAATCTCTCTAGGTATATAGGATTCTGAATAAGAAGTGTCATCTACCATTCTTTGAAGTAAGAAGGAAATATGGTATAAGTTATTAAAAAAATATTTACAATTGCACTCTAATATTTTATGAACATAGTAGTCTGAATGGAATATAAGCTGAAACAGAGGATGATGTCTATGAGTGAAATCCTATCTAATGAAGGAACCATCATATTATTTAAAAAAGCAAAACATCTGGGGAAGAGGTCTGAAATTTTAAACTAGAAGAGCTGGAGGCAGACTGTGACAGAGACTCCAGAGCTGCTCCACTGACCCTGGCAACTTGCAAGTTGCTTTGCTTCACATTTAGATGTGACACACATGGCTGAAAAGGACCATTCCCTACAGGTTCCCTTGGTGACTTCACTGTAACTGCTGTTGAGTAAGAGATACCGAGGAGCATGCAGTTACTGCTCCACCACAGGTAACACATCCAGCGAGAAAGGAGAAGGGTGAGCTGTCAGGCATATCTTGGACAATCTCTTTAACAACCAGAGAGGGTATAAAGGGGGAGATTATATTATAAAAAAGGAGAGAGAAAGATAAATATTTTTAGGTCACAGACTAATACATTTTAAGGCCAGGGTGGTATTACAGTAGTGCAGGGTAGGCATGCAGGTAATGCAGATACAGCATAACAGAGCCGCATAGGTATGGCTGCCTGTTTAAATGTCTTTGTACAGTCCTGTCTTTAGCAAAGTAAACCTAGACAAAAAATGGGATTGTGATTCTCTCACTGAGCCCATGACTCCTGTTTAAGCTGTTTCTCAACCTAAAGGCTTCAAATAAGGGTGAATCTACCCTGTCTGGCAGCATATTCCTTCTAATGTCTGATTCTCCAACCTACTCCATCAATAGTTCAAGCTGTGGCCTGTGATCCCAGGAGGCTCTGTGGGCTACATCTTAAGAGGCTGTCAAAGACATTCTCAATGCACTTCAGTTCAAAATAGACTTAAATACATCCCACTTAAAAAAAAATGTCAGGGGTTTATGAGGGGTTGAAAATCTTTCTGTGGCACAAAGAGACAGTAACACCATCATTGCCTCATTAAAGCTAATTCTAACTTGCACCTCTGAGAAAAGACTACAACAAAACAAGAACTGGTATCCCCTGCCAGTAAGGCTATACTGCAGTATCTGTAGACATAATGACTTGCAAATCTTTTAACCTTTTTCATGAACTAGACAGAGATGTTCTAATATTTCACTTGAGCGATACAAAACACATATGCATTGACACCCTCCCACACACAGAGGTCACCTTTAATGGATTAGAGAAAGCTCTGGCCCTTCCACACACATTGAATTCATTTCAGATTGTTGATGGGAGCACATCTTAAACTAAGTCTGACCTACCAGCAACCTAATGCCTCACGTCTCCAAATGCATCAAAAAACATGTTAATTTTTTTCTCCTTTATAGTTTGACTTCATCTGGGAAATGAAATAGTGCAAAACAGATGGACAATACTGCATTCACCAAATAAACATTAAAATAATAACAGGTAATTTATTGCACAAACACAAAACAAGGAGATGCAGGGGGAAAAAAGAAGAAAAGGAAGAGAAAAAGAAGATACTGTGCAATCAGCTAGAGTCCAGCCTAACTCAGGCTATGTTGACCCTTCATTCAGGTATCAGGACCACTCAGATGGTTTCCTATCTCGCTAACAACAGAGGCTTGAAGGAGTAAAGAGAGTGTTGGGGTGAAATCGTATGCTATTCCTAGAATTGTCTGCTTTTTCTTTACTGTTTTTTTTTGTTTTGTAGCATTCAGCTGTTCTTTGTTGGACAGGAATAAACGTTTAGTTTTCAAAATACGCAGGAACAAAGCTGTAGAAATTGCCTGGAATTTCCTCCATTTTCAGCCATCTGGCTTTCATTGCTTTGCTTCTCTCTCCACTCCTCCATACATGTTTACCAAATCTTTTCAACATGCATTGACCAAACTATTGAGCAGTTATAATTACTGAGCAGTTACAACATTCTCTTTCACCCCTTTGGTAGAGTTGTTGGCTCACCATGAGGTGCTCATGCTGTTGCTGTTATAAACAAGAGTAATTATATCTGATTAGATGATGACTGCCTCTGTATTTTGGGTTGTGGAGGCTGAGGAAAAGACACATTTTGGATGTGAGTCATTTTGTTGTTGAAAACAGTAAAGCCAACATTGAAACAGGGTTTTTCTGATTGTTTTCAGAAAATAAACATAGCAATTAGCAAAACTGAGTGATCTGCCCTTTTGTTTTTTGAGCTTAGAGAAGAAACTTCTAGACACTGAACAGCTATTCTACATTTACTTCTGGGAAGACTGTGTTCTGCTCAAATACTGCTATGTAATTCTGGAAGTGATATAGCTTGATTGACACAAATTAAGTAACCGAATGACTGAATTAAAATGGTCATGGTCGTCACTCCTCTCTTTCCTGGAGAAAGCATGCTGGGTCTCCCAGTACATCAAAACAGGCTATATCCTTTCTATAGAAATATCAAACAAGGGTATACCAAGTTAATGATATGAAATTTTACTCTCTACCTACTGTGCTGAAAATCCGTTATTAGCTCCTAACTTAGCAATCAGCTCCACAGTGTTTCACTTAGTTCAGTGCAAAATGGGAAATTTTGTTATACTGTTTTCCAGGAGAAAAGGGACTGGGCTCTTTTTCTGCTATTGTTCTTGAAGCAATAAGCAAAAAAACTCTCAACAAGGTCTGAAACCACAGGAAACTCAGCTGCTTTGGGATTTGAATATGGATGAAATCTTCCAATTTTTGCGTGCAACTCTTCCTGGTTCTTCTTCTTTCTTCTGTAAGAATTTTAAGGATGAAATTTTGCTGACTCCATACAGCTGTGAATACTTGAAGACAGATTTCTGTGGTTTAGTTTTTCTGTCTCTCTTCGATGGACTCAGAATAGTAGTGTGCTGAGATATTAAGCCAATTTCCATTTATAATTTCAATGGAAATTATAAAGCTCTCTCAGCTGCTATACGAGCACCATCACCTTTCAGTGTTTTCATAAATCTGAAGTATTGCCAGTACATTCTAGTTTTCACCATATTTTGTTCCAGGAGAGACCAAGGCAATTAGGAATTGAAGAGGATGATGATACCACAGACTAATTTCAAGGGGAAGCATTAAGTGAGTAATGAAGTCTTCTAGTCTATTCTCAGTAGGGAGCAAAAAGAACAGCAACAATGAAGATCCCTTTAGCATCATTCTTCTTAAGTGTCCAAAAAGAATGATGAAACAAAACCAGAATGAAATTACTCTTCACTGACTACTCTTACAGTATTTGTCTTGAGGTGTATACCTTCTGACCCTCCAGAAAGGCTGGCTTGATTCTGTGGTTCAATGCTGCTTTAAATCTGTATTAAACCAGCTAAACCAATAGTTGACCAGGAGAGGCTTACAGGACTAACCCTTTGAGAGGCTATGGAGAATGCCACACGTAACCAAAAATGCCTGCAGCAGAAGCAACATTAAGTTTGGAAGTTCTAATTTTTAAATGTACTCCCTCTTAAGCTAAACAAGATCTTGAATTGTATTAAATTCTAGACATATGCACTAAATTCTAAGCATGCTGGGCTGTTTCAGTTCAAGAAACATCACTGGCATAATTTCTCTAAATATATTAGGAGGGAATTTTCATTCTCTTGGGCAAGACTTCTCAGCTTTTTCTTCATGCTGTGGACAACATTCCTTTGTCTACGGAGACATTCGTCACCATCTCAGTTGCTTTTTCAGCAGACTGCCTCCTCTACCCACCACAACTGCATGCTCCAACAGTCACTTACACATCAAGCACATTTTAGGAAAGTGTTTTTTGTATTTTTAGCTTCTGTTAATGCACTTTAGCAGCTGGAAAAGAGAGAGAAGAGCCAACACTAAGAGACCAGCCAGCTCTCTATATAAGCCGTCAGCAAAAGCTCTGGGAAGTATCAGTGGTTCACAGATTGTGTTTTGGGAACTTCTGTAACAGGGATCTAAGTTCACAGCCACAGTGTATTAGAAGTTTTGGACTTGTCAGTCAATAGCAATGCCTTCATCAGCATTCATAAAGACAGGATTTTAGCCTAAATTTCCATCAGATTCCCGGATCAAGATTTCTTGAATTAGAATCTTGAAGCATCTTATGATTAAAACAAAGAGAAAACCCTAAAGCCTTTATTTTTTTCTTTTTTTTCTCATGTGATCTCTTTGGAAGTCTCTTAATTACTGTTGTAATTAATGATTATAAAGCAATAAACCTTATACACTAAACACTATCAGTTTAATTAATATACCATTGTGTTTAATACAGTGGCATCAGTAGATGTAGCACTTCGGAAGCTTGCAGGAAATAAGGAAGTTATCCTGTCACAGCCTGCCTGGGAGGCACATCAACTTTCCTTCTTGCCTCTCTTTCCATTAGCCACGTTGCCTGCTACCTGCAGCCTGAAGTTTTAGGCCTCCTTGCTCTTACCAGAGGAGCCATTTTGCAGAACACATGCTGTTCTTCATCCTGTGCCACTTAAATCTCTGCAGACAGGCAATTTCCTCCAGACTGAGGGGGCTGGAGGGAGAGGAGATGTATATACAGGGAAGGCAGTCATTTTCCCTTTTCTCAATTGCAGCCCTAGGGGTGGATGAAAGCTTCTTAGTCTCCTCCCACCGCCTCAATCCTCTTTCATCTCTGCTTCATGGCCTGATTCACACCTACAGTACGATCATCTTGTAATCCATGTGGTGGACTACATACACACCCAAGGTTGCTTTAAACTAGCTCCACTCTGGTAGCAAGGTTACCACAGTGGTATAGATTATCACACAGACTAATTAAAAAAGTATTCACACACTTTCTCAGACCACTTTTGTAACAGAACTCTCAAACCCCTGCCAATACTGGCCTAGATGAGTGTGCCTTATTTTTTCTTAACCAGTGAATATTTATTTTCCATGTCAGAATCAATGTGTGATCAATCTCCTACCATGCACTCTCAGCTCCAGTGATGCTGCTATCTATCAATTACAGTGAGATTTCCACCAACAAAGTTCTTTTCAAGCATTAATATAATGCCTGTGTGTGTTATTGCCAGCAATACAGACAATTTAACAAAGTCAGGGTTGCAATATCCTCATAAGCAATTCTTGTAATGCCTTGGTGAAATGTGTCAGCCTATTTGGCTCTGCTTGTCACAGATTCAAAATCCTGATCATCCAATCAAACCATTATTGGTCCTTACCATTCTTGATTTTTAATGTGAACCTTCTCTGTGTAGCCAAAATCTACTAATATGCATAACGATACACCTCTGTATAGCCTGCTGTCATATAAAGCTGTCCTGGTTTTGGCAGGGATAGAGTTAATTTTCTTCCTAGTAGCTGGTACAGTGCTGTGTTTTGGATTTAGGATGAGAACAAAGTTGATAACACACCGATGTTTTAGTTGTTGCCAGGTAGTGCTTACACTAGTCAAGGACTTTTTAGTTTCCCATGCTCTACCGACTGAGAAGGCTGGAGGTGCACCAGAAGCTGGGAGGGGGCACAGCCAAA
>NW_008794774.1:6491877-6546594 GCF_000699145.1 Aptenodytes forsteri | reverse complement strand
ATTATCATTTTATTTCAATTATTAAACTGTTTTTATCTCAACCCATGAGTTTTTCTCACTTGTGCTCTTCCAATTCTCTCCCCCATCCCACTGGGTGGGGGGGAGTGAGCGAGTGGCTACGTGGTGCTTAGTTGCCGACTGAGGTTAAACCACGACAGCATACATACACCTACCAATATACACTCTAAGGAATATCTACCACCTGGACAGCGCTGAGTGTCTTAAATAGTCCAAGTTATAAATCAATGTATTTCAGATCTGCCGCACTACCAGAAGAGAGTAAATGCACCTGTGTACAGCTGGGAATAAAGACAATATGTATACAGTGCATCTTGAAGACTTGAGAGGCCCAGGCCTATTTAAATAAACCACGGGAATCTCATGACAGCTATTTTGTGTCACAGAGGGTACAGATGTGAATCTCTGTAGACAAAGATCTGCTATTTTTAGGGTCAGGATTGTGCAAGCTGCCTGAGGCCAGGGAGGAACAGGTTCTGCAAGCCTTTTGTGAGAGGGGAGGTTGGAGAAGTATCCTTAAACTTGACACAACTCTGGGTAAGGTTAAGACAATTCATAAATTGGCTGCCTGCAGAAGCTGCATATGCAGGTGGTCTGAAGTTTGCCCTTTGGTTATACCACCGCTTTGCACTTCCCGGCCAATAAGACTGTGACAGAGGCTGTAAGCTCCTGCAGTCTGAGAAAGAGCATGTGTGAGGCAGTGCGTGTCTCCAGACTGAAAGGCCATTGAGTCTGGGGTCACAAATTATTTAAAGTTCTTTTTTTCATACCGCTAGTGTTGTTTAAATGGCTCTGGGCAACATACTGGACTACAATCACCCACACTTGTGTATTTGTTTTGCTTTTGTCATGAATTCCTCAAAATCGATTAAATGATGTCTGGAAAAGACCAAAAAGCCCTGGCCCGGGTATCCTCACCTGCGATAACAACGTCGGCCCAGCTGCACCGATCTGCTAGCTTACGCAGCAGCAAAGTTTTACTCACTCACATCACCTCTGCTCACTTCATGTCAGTTAAAAGGAGTCCTGGGGGGAGTGACACAGATCTGCTGAGCCCGGACAGTTGAGTCTGTGGTACTACAACCTGTGGAGCCATCTTAGGCTCTTGTCTGCATGTTTTACTCTTGTACTTCAGGAGTCATATCAGTAATGCCCAGATCCAAGCACCCCTGGCCCCAAACGTCTCAGATTCATGGGGAGCTTGAAGATCAGTTTCTCAGCTTCATCAGTGATCACATCTCTCTTAAATCTGGAAAAAAATGTATTCCTGGTGATAACATATAAGAAGCCTACCTTGGGGGGCAGGGGTCCAGGCTACAGGCTTTCAGCAGCTGTGGAGGACGGCGGCTGGTTACACACAGTGTCTCGTCTGCAGTCTCCCTGGTCTGTTTGTTCAGGCAGGTCACCACAGCCTCCTGGACACCTGCACACAACAACGCATGGTCACATGCACAGAACAACAGCCAGTTCTCTATACCCGGAGGGGAAGCCGAGGGCAGAGATGGGCCCGGCAGAGCCAGTGGGGCTGCACTGGGGCTGCTACATGTGGGGAAGCACAGCCTCACACCCAGGGCTGCCAGCTCAGGGGCTGCAGCCCCGGCTGCAGAGAGTGTGGAGGCTGCTTCCCGCACATCAGTGAGGTGTTTGCTGTCCACATCCAAGCGCTCTGCCTGGCGGTCTTTGAGAAGTATGGTATGAATGTCTACCAAAGGGGGATGTTTCTTGGCACAGCATATCTGACTGAGTACGAAAATCACAGTTCCTCTTCTCCCTTCTATTGGGAAAAGCCTTCAGCTGTAACTCTTGCAATTTTCAAGACACAGTTGTACATTGCTTACTGCACCTTTTGTATCCCAGCCAGCTGGGAGATAACCTGATCAAAACACCACGTGGGATGCTGGGCTTTTACTTGCCCTTGCTTTCAGTCTCACTATGTGTCTCAATGGCAGTGAAAAGTCCCTAGGTTCATTCACCACATACCTTCCCTGGACAGAAAATCATCCAGTGCTCTCTGGTGACTCATCCTTTCACTATGAGTGCAATAAGGCTGTTTATTTGTCAGTCAAGCAGGCTAAGGTGTGAAGATGGCCTTGACTTCAGCTTGCTACATTTTAAGTAACAGTGTGATTGCTATACATGCAAAAGTAAAGTAAAACAAGGTCAGACAATTCAGCTGCTCTCAGTTACTCTTCTGCATCCACAGACCTGCACCTAAACTGAAGATGCAAACCTACAGGGTGTACCTGAGAGCTGGGACAGAACAAGGGTAGCTGTTGGGACTAAGCGAAAAGCTGGGAGATTTGACGATTATGTTTTAACTGGGGAAATTCTTGGTGATACCAAATTCCTTATGTACTCTTCGGCGAAACAGTTACTCTGTCTCACTTCTCCTATGAGTAAGGTAGGAACATTACAGGTTTTTTGGATCACAAGGTTAGAAAGCTAGAAAATCAGGGATTGCAACACTACATGCCATAGGAAAGAGTACTTAGTGAGAGAGGATCTACTTCTTCCCTGGGGGATCTGAGGATAATAATTGGTCTGAACTTCCTAAAAATCCAATCCACAGTGGTTCAAGCAAGTAGAATTATGCTTTTAACATTCATCCCTACTTCCTGAGTTAGGAAAAGATTAGTTGAACTCATAACAATTGCATCATCTTCTCAAAACCAACAATTAGTTTTCAAAAAAATCTCACAATCTTTCAAAGATACCAATGTTTAAAAAAAAAAAAATTAGTGTTGGAAGAGCTTGAACAGCTCCAAGAGCAGTGTAACAGAACTGACAATACCTTTTGCTGTTTCTAATGCCAGAGCACATGTCGTTAAGCAAACAATGATATCACATTACTCAACAGGACCAAAGTGCTGCAATTCATCGTAGTTCCTGTACTCCTGAAATTATTTATGGATTCATTCCCCTTATTCTCAGTACAGGCTGAGGAGAGGCCCACAGCAAAGTGGCAAGTTGAGCAATTTATTGGCTTCTATGTGTGCAAGCCTCTTCAGGGCATGCCTATGACTCAAGGATAGGCAGTGTTTCCACTGTATTCAAGGTGCTGAAGAGAAGAAAGAAATTTGACATTTTTGGACACGGACATCAACATCGAAATTACCTAAGTCCCTGAAGTCAGCCAACATTGTTGTGGGTTTCATTCGTTACATAATTAATAAAATTAATAATTCGTTTCATTTGGCCCCATATTTTCGAGCCATTTTGCTATTCAAGTAATCTCCCAACAGACTTAAAAAAATTGTAAAAAGGACAGCCCATTGAAAGAATAAAACAAATGGTAGTGATGTATTTCTAAGAAAGGAAACCAATGAAATCTCTATACGTAAACAATATGTTCTCTACCCTTTCACGTTCAGTATCTTTCCAGTTCAACCATTTTTCTGTTGAGCGTGTTATCATATTGTATACAGCAAACAGAGGCATATGGATTCCCCAGGAGAGACTGCTCCCGGCTGCAGAACAGAGATGGGTCTCTACCTGATGAGAAATGGCACTGTGTTCAAGTTACTGGTCTCTACTTCGCATTGATCACTTGTGCAGGCCTGACAGCAAGACCAATCTGATGAAGCCAGGAGAGAAGGACTGCTAATCCAGAGGTATGGAAACCAGGAAAGTACTCTTCTTAACTCTGAGGAAAGAAACCACCGAGTCCTGCCACATGCTGGTGATATCATTCTGTTTGCTAGGGATACAGCTCACTCATCATCTGTATATGCTGGATGTTTTTCTTTTCAGATCAAAATTTTGTAAACTGAGTGTACTTCCACAGCTTCAATTTCTCCTCTCTGAAGTGTGTCACTAATGAGCTTTTGACCAATGATTATCAACTACTTTAACACTTTTGCATTGTCTGTTTCAGCGCTGACTATCCAAAATTCATTGACTGCGAGGTCTTGAATTCAGCCTTTTCTTTGTTTCTCAGACTGATGGTTTTATCAAATTCATATAGCCAAGCTCTGACACTATTGCTCTTCACTTTTCAGTATTCAACCTGCCCCAAACCTCCCAGTGAGTTCATTCTCCATGCTTATTCCTGTCACCTAAATCATCTCTGATTGTACTTCCAACAATTTTAGTCTATCCTACCAGCATCCTACTCTGCTTGTTATAATTTCCTTTCAGAGATTCTTAAAACTTTTTACCTTTTAAAGGTACCAGTAGGACCAGTAATCTTGCCTGACAGCATAGGTATTGAAGAAAAAGGCTCCTGCCTGAACTTAACCAGTCTGTGGTTGCTAGACTATGTACTGACAGAAGTTTCTGGCTCTAATAGCTTGTGCCAGCAACTAAAAAAAAAAAAAAAAAATTCTGGCTTGCTCCAGCAGCAAACAAATGTGCTCAGAATCACTTTCTTCAGCTTCTCCTTGAATCTTGCACTGTGTCTCAGCATACTGATAACATCTGTCCTTCTGTTTTTGATAGGTCAATGCAGCCAATGGTTATAAGCTTTAAATCAAGGATGGATCATTGAACGTTTAGAGAATATAAAGACCTTTGATTATCCATCAGAAGTTCCATGGTACAGAGATAATTAAAAAAAGTACATGAACTTCAGGAAATTTATTTGCCAAGTAACTGAATTCTAAACATTATTTACTGCACAATATTACCAGAACAAAGCGCTGCCTGCTTTAAAATTGCTTTCCCTGAAAAAAATAAATCAGTTCTCAATAGGAAATTACAATATAAAAGGGTGTAAGGGTGGGACATGACTCCAGGAAGTTTAAGTTCATTTTCAAAACACGATTAAATGAGATCTTCTGTGTTTATATCTACCAGAATAGAATAATGGTTACATGATATTTGATGACAGCTCTGGTAAATGCAGCCACTAACAGCAGACTAAATGACTAACTAATTCCTTCTGGTTGCTGCTTCTGGGAGGTGAAAGGTTACTTCTGCATCTATCCAATTTCTTCTCTTGAGACTCCAAAACCAATAAAATTAGTTTGACCGGTCTTGCACCAATGACTACAAAAATATCTGACTTAGCATCTGCTAATCTGGAAAATTTGGAGTTGACGTCAGGCAAAAAGAAATCTTGGCTAACAATTTTTGCTGACAATTGAAAGAGATTAATTTTATAAAGCAAAATGTCTCTGTCATATCAGTCTCAGTTATATTTGAAAAATACATACATAGGCACTATATTCAAAGAAATGACTTCAAGAGGAAAAGTCTAGAAGCTGTTCAGGTTTCAGTATTCACAGTGTAAGTGTGACAAATTGTTACTGCTTGCTAGTAGCCTCAATATATGACAGATATTCCTGTAAAGTCAGTGTTCGTCACCACTTAGCATAAACTAGTGTCATATTTTTTATATAGGAAACAAAGCAATAGTGGTAATGGTCCAACAACTCTCTGTGAACTGCTCTAAACACTGACTACTGTCAGCAAGCTAAAAGTAAGCATAGAAAACATTTGCATTATTTTCTACTAACTGTGTTTTTTAAGTTTGTAACTGATTACTGGTGAATCTGTACAGATCATGCTATTAACCATTCATAAAGCACTGAGTCGTTTCCAGTTCTACAGCATCTATTCTGTATTTATCTATAGTAATCCTTTTTTAAATAGCCTGAAACTTGTAATGTAAAAAGACAGCAGCTGGAGAAGTCTAGGTTTAATTTAAAAAATACGGAAATATGGAGTGGACATATTTCTCAGAACTTGCAAGACAAAATGATGGGAAAAAAAGGGTATCAGAGAACTGTGCATTAGTAGTCTATAATATGTGGAACCTGAGGCCTTGATTAACTTTGAGAAACTCCAAGTACCAAGCCTGCTAGCTTCAGACAATCACACCATTAGTGCTTTTTTACCATATGTTTTCTTTTGCACTGGAATCAGAGCTAATGTCACTTAGTGATAGGACATAGGGAACTGGCTGAGCCCTTAGAATATTAATAATTCAATGCGACTGCTATGGGAGGACAATTTACTTCCACATGTTTATACTTTCACAGTACAAAACAAGAGATAAAAACTAAAAATGACACGTGATTCTTAGCCTGTATCACCAGACCACTTTAACGTTCAGCTTTTTTGCATGCCTTTTGAGTGATCAGCTGATACAAGGAAACAGAAATATGTGATACATTGATGACTCTTGGTGACAGCCTGAGCATGGAGCCTGAAAGTACTGGGCTAAAATATGTTGTGCACGTTTTTTTTCACAGTTTTCAGCCATGCTTTTCAAATACAGTTGGGCTCAATGATCATATGGTTAGACTCGATGATCTTAAAGGTCTTTCCAACCGGAAACAGAAATATGTGATACATTGATGACTCTTGGTGACAGCCTGAGCATGGAGCCTGAAAGTACTGGGCTAAAATATGTTGTGCACGTTTTTTTTCACAGTTTTCAGCCATGCTTTTCAAATACAGTTGGGCTCAATGATCATATGGTTAGACTCGATGATCTTAAAGGTCTTTTCCAACCTAAATGATTCTATGATTCTAAATAGCTGTAGCAAAGCAGCATGTCTGTGAGTGTTAACTGCAAAGTACACACTTGAAGAGCAAAAGCAAATCCAGCACTGAAGCATTTTGCACTTACCTCCCCCACAGGACTCTGAACACTCCGTAAAGCCCTCGTATTCCCAGTCATAGAGCTCATCAAACTCCTGCAAGCTGCCATACAGCAGCTCAGTTTCCTCTGGGGTATATTCAGTTGCCTCCCCACCGCAGGGACCACTGTAACAGGCTCTCTGAGACACAGGTTTGGGACCTTCACATTCATCGATGGGCAAGTCAGCCACAGACTGAGAGAAAGAGAGGAGCACTTGACATTTCACAAGCCGCACCTGGCTGCCCACTCCACAGGTGACACTACAGGTGGACCAAGCCTCAGGAATAAACCTGTGAGAGGAAGAGAGCAAGGCAAGTTATATCCACAAAAAGCCAGGCAAGCAAAAGCAATATAGTCCTGTCCAGGCCAAATTCTGTTTAATGAGAAACAAATGTTTCACCTCATCATAGGGCTATTATGAAATACATGTGAGAGCCATGACATGTTGTTGACAACCCAATGGCAACAGTGGAAGGGCTCTCAGGTACTCATGTGGAGTGTCTCCTTATATCCAGGAAGAAAGATGCATGCTTAGAGCACCTGCCTTGATCCTAAAACATCTTAGTGCAAGGCATCCTGCAATCTCCCAATGTGCATCATGATTCCACTAGCTACTTTTTGCTAGTATTCAACCTAGATCAGCTTTGCCTTAGTTGATATCACAATTATCATAGAATCATAGAATAGTTTGGGTTGGAAGGGACCTCTGAAGGTCATCTAGTCCAAACCCCCTGCCGTGGGCAGGGACATCTTCAACTAGATCAGGTTGCTCAGAGCCCCGTCCAACCTGACCTTGAATGTTTCCAGGGATGGGGCATCCACCACCTCTCTGGGCAACCTGTGCCAGTGTTTCACCCCCCTCAGCGTAAAAAATGTCTTTTATTAATTTATTAAATTTTATTACTTTTATTAATTATGTCACTAGTAAGTACTGAACAGGCTGCTGTTATCAGCTAGTTGCAGTATTACAGGGAAAATAATTTCAACCATTGTTTGTCTATTGCAGTAACCATTTTTAAGCCTTAATTTGAAGCCATAAAAAAGATAAAGAACACACCATTTCCTTAGCTGCTTTTTTTTTTTCTTTCCCTAGCACATTTAATTTCACTTCTCATTAAGAAAACAGTGTTCCATTTCTATTCTGGATTTCTTTGGCTGTTGCTCTTGTCTCACTGATTAGGAACCTTTACATGCTCCAAATTTTTGCCTCTGAAAGTCCACACATACTTTAATAAAAGCACCTTGCAGACATCATTACAATAAGCAAAACAAACTGAATTCCTTTTTTTTTTTTTTTGTTTTCCTCAACAATGGAATAATTTCTCAGTTTTTCTGTGTTGTCACCACTTTTTCAACACCTTAAAAAAAATCAGTGCTGGAAATTGGCCTAGCTTTTTACTCAAAGTAACATCAAGCAGAAGAGTCACATTCAACTCCATACCACATCATTACCACCTTGTTTAAATGTAACACGCCTTGTTTTGCTGAGGTTATGTTGATCTATGCTGATTCCTACATCTTTCTGGAAACAGTAGTTCCAGGGTACTCCATGACCTGCATTACTTATGCTTAGATACCTGATGTTCGTGGTATTAAAACACTGCAGTAATGAATCCAGGTTACAGGGTGATTCAGATAGCTTTGTCTGACTGTCTTGTCTTCTCTGTTGGTCTTTCTGCCAAACTTTCTGCCACGGGCAAATTCTAAGACAGTGGTTGTAGATATACTTCAAGGGCTGGAACAGAAGAGTGACTACTTGGATCTGGCACTGATCCCTTAAGAACCTCACAGGAACAATCCCTATTGATAATGCTCTCCCATTAACAGTAAGTGTTTGGGATCTGCCAGCTCCTTCAAACTCAGCAAGTTTTTTTTTACTGATATTTTTGAGTGCTAATGTAATGAACTGAAAGCTTTTTGTGCTAGGGTCAACTGCCTGACAGAAATTTAGGTCTTTCAGCACCTAATCATATGCATTAGCTAAATTTACCAAATAAATCAGAGCTTACAGGATGTATTTTTGATTAAAACATGGCTGTCACTGACAGTATTCATCTCCTTTTGGTCTGTATTTAGATATGCCACACCAGACTTGGACAGCTTTGTGCAGGGCTGAAGGCAATACACGTCTGTCTCTTCTATGGTCTAGGGCTACTTGGGGCTATAGAAAACTCATATTTCACCTTGAGAATCCCATGAACAGTCTGATAGGAAGAAAAAGAAAATTTAGTCTTGTGATCAGCAATTTTGAAAGTACCCTTTATGCACTTTTCTTTTTCATCCACCGCCTTTCTCTAGTTGACAACAGGACTTTCCCTTCACTCTGAGGTTAAAAAAAGAATCCAAACCCAAGAAAGGAACCTGGTGCCTGCCCAGCGTGTATATACCAGGATCCCTGACTGGAACAGCATATTCTCATAGAGAAGAGAGTGTGCATCTCTTTACCCACATTTTATGGGTGTTTATAGCATCTTGTTATAAACCTGATATCCACTGCTAGCACTACACACAGGAAGTAACAGAAAGGAAAGAAACAGATTGTATATATTGTTGGAACATTTGAAACTGTTTATAATGCTGCTACAAAGACTGTGAAATTTCTTTCTGGAGCAAAGTCTTTGAGAAACTAATGATGCAAAGTGATTTCCCTACTCTGAGATATTTTATCTTAAAATATTAGTCTTGTTTCAAAGATGATATCCTTCATTTTGAAAGGATTATAGTCTTTAACAATACAGGTGGGTCACTCATCTTGTTTTCTCTAAGATTGTGCAACTGCTATAATACTATTTTGATATGGAAAATCTCCTGTCACAGATTAAACAGTCCATGTCAGCCACTGTGACTTAGATATTTTGATGAGTTTAAATGTAAAGCTTCTTGACCTGACAAACTAAGAGCTAGAAATCCTGATCAGGTTACAAAAAAAAAGGCACTGGCCTTCATCAGAAGCTGTCTTCCTTATATTTTTTAACATTGTGAATTGTTGTGTAACTTTGCTTTGTTGAAGAGCTGCTAGAATCCAAACCAAAGGGATGATATTTCGCCAGGTATTAAAATTACTCATTTAGAAAAACAGAGTTACTTCATACACTCAGAATATTTACATATGATGTGTATCACACATACAAACACAGGAACAAATGAGAGAGGTCACAAAAGGGAAGTAAGAACATTACTAAAGCAGACTGGATCCTTTTTGAAATGAGGCTTGATCTATAAATGCCACATATTATATTATTTTACCCTAGTCAGCAACTCATAATGAAAACACTGAAATACCTTCAGGAAATTATATTTTATTCAGCTTTCTAGGCCCAATTTCTACATTTTAAGTGATAAATTTGGAAGTGTAATTTAATTCTAATATAACTGTTGGCTGCTAAAGAGAGAATTGGTAGAATCGAAAGACTTGAAAGCAGAAAAGAAGGGGGGAAAAACCAAGAAAACCCTGCAAACAAAATCTCCATACAGGACTTGTCATTAGATACTGAACATTTATGTAATGTGAATTTATAATATAAATATACAATGGTTCTGAATTTTCCATCATCCTAAACCCAGGAAATTACAAAGGCTTTCAAATATCTTCGTGTGGTCATTAATGATAAATGTTGCCAAATGGTGAGCACAAAACACAAAAAGTATGTGAATAATAGGCAGTCAGTTCCATGGGTTTAAAGTTATTTGTTTTGCATATAGTGTACCTACCACTGCACAGCACTGTGCTTTTCTGTATGCTAACATCTGGGTCTTCTTTGAAAATGGAAGTAGTGGAATAGATTTACTGAGAAGTAGGCTTTTTTAGAAAACAGGAAATGATAGAGGAGTTTCAGTTGTCATTCCATGTTATTTAATTAAATCTCACTGTAATAATAGTCCCTATAATAACAACCCTAATAAATAAGACAAAAGCAATAAGTGGTTCTAGTAATGTGGCAGTAGTAGCTGTCAGCCAGAACCCAATTGTGCTAATAGCTGTACAAATGAAAATTAAAAAGGTGCTTCTTGCCTCAAAGAGATTACATTGAGTATTTCATAGCTCTTAGCATACTTCTCAGGGATTAGCACGTTGCCATTGCATCAAAGATCATCTTCTTTTATTCCTCTGCACAGCAGTCATGACAATGCTTCTTCCCCAAAGGAAAAATACAGCAGTGTGTTCTGAGAGCTCTGATGAATATTTTAAAGAGGAGACCTTTTTTCCTATTTTAGAGAGATCACTACTAGATGGAGAAGTGAAAGCTGGAAGGAGGGAAAATCATGACCTTGCTTTGTTATGACTGACTTAACTGTGTCTGCTGCTACTCAGCTGCTGGAGCACTGACTACATTACAGCACCCAGATGTGGGATGGCTGAAGGGTCCCTCTGCCTGTCAGCCCCCCCTCAATGGGCATCTCTGTGGGCTGCAGTGCTCTCAAGCTGGAAAGGGAGAAGCGTTGGAATGAAAGGTGGAAAACTGTCCAAAGAAAACTGGGGGTTAAAAATGGATGGTGCTTGTACACAAATGCCTACACTTGTTTCCTTGATCTGTAGGCACTTTTATGGTGATGGACCAGCAACCTTTTCCCATTATACAAACACCCTTGCAAAGTAGTCAGTTCTGGATTTAAAAAAGGCATTGTATTTTTCAGTGGTTTTTGTTAGCTGTTGAGGTTTCACAATTTGCACAAGATTGTGTTCAGCTGAAGGGACTATTGTTGCACCATTTGTCATATGCACAGTAGCCTACATTGTGCTGCATAACGTGTTCTAGGAACGGAGGAAAAGAAACATAATGACACTGACATCGATGGACTTCTGCAGGAGTCATTCAGGTGTGGTACTGAGCTGGTTTTGGCTCATTGCTTTTGTAGTGTACTACAATCACTGAAAATATATTTTAAGGAAATTTTAATATGACAGCAAAACCAGCTTACCATGTTTGTATGTAAAGCACTTAATATAAAATATTGGTCAAACTGTGAAATGCACAGCAGTCCAGTCATCAGGCTGCACATCCAATGGACCTGCAAGTACAAGTGAATTGCAGTTGTCAACAGAATTTCACCCACACATGAACAGTGGGTAGATACCACTCACGCAGCTCAATTTTGCAAGGACTATTTGCATTTGTATATACTATTATTCATATTCACACATGAGAATGCCCCTTTCAGATAACAGTGTGTCTAGTGTTTTTAAAAAAATTCCTCTCTTTAAATATATATATATTTATATATATAAATATATAATTATATAAAGAAAATGTATTTAAAAATCCAGCTTTTGTAGACTAAAATGTGCTATGCAATTATCAATTGCATACAAAGGTAGCAAAAGTGATGTCAAAATTTAAGTTGAGAACAGCAATGACAATGGCAGTATTTAGTCTTGGGATAATGATATTTTTTCCTTCAAACTCTGGGCACAGCTAAGGACTGGTGTATATTCCCTTCCATATAGTAACTGGGGAAGTCAGAAGAAGAGAAACACAAAGACAGAGTCCATGTTCAGTATAGGGAGACCTTCCACAGCAGGTCATAATGGGTTCAGGGTGAGACCCATGGAAAGCCCTGCCCAATTTTGTGAAGATCTCCAGAACACTTGATGTACATAACCACAGCCTCTTCTGTCTAGGACTTGGGTTCTTACAATGTGTTATGAAGAAGAAAAAAAGTGTGTATACAGACTGATGTCCTTTGAGTTATGGAGAAAAATATCTTATTTTCTTCACTGCTACTTAATTACATATTTCCCTTAATTTTTATTGCTTAATGCCTTTTTTTTTTTTTAATCCATCATTGGGTAAATCCATGGTTCAGACAAAGTCTGAGGTTTTGAGAACTGCACATACCAGTAAGACTGAGTCTTTGAAGGCACAGACACCCATCTATTAAGGCATCTAAAATCAGATACTACTGGTGAAATAAAATGCCTAGTGGCTTGTTCAAAGGCTTAGAAATTTTCTGTGATAGAACCAGGAACTGAGCTCAGAGTTCCAGACTCCTTGTCTTGAGCTGAAATGAAAACCTGTCCTTTTTCTCCAGGAGAGGCCACCTTTCCATAGGTTTTAAGGTGTGGATAACACCACAGGATGCTCACACACAGCACTGGGTAGCTGCTGGTGCCATTGTTCAAAGAAGCGAAACAGAGGTCATGACCACTTGTCAATAAAATCTCAGGGCTCCATCTGTAAGAGTAATGGCACCAGAGCCAGCTGCATAGGTCCAATTCCAATCTGAGTGATTACAATCTGTCCCTCTATAGTTTCTCTTCAGTTTAGTTTGAATATGATCTTTTCCTTCAGCTTTGCGTCAAATCATTCTATACTGTTGGTGCTCTCCCTAAATTCACGGCTGCCTTTCTCCCTGGGGAAAGATAACTGCTTCTGCCCTGTATAGATATTACACATAAATCCTAAGTAGTGGTGACTGTCTAAAGGGGTTCCTTGAACAGATAGAAATCATTACCTAATGTTAGGCTGCTGCACTGCTGATCTTCCCTATGACCGACCACATATATAGTTTAAATTTTTTGCCATTAGATCTTAATATGGAGAAGTTTCCCTAAACTTCCTTATTCCTCTTCACTGCATGACACTGAAGTGGACAAGCAACAGCCTAGCAGTTGATAGTATCTGTGTATGTCCTCACGACTTTTTTTGGCAATCCAGTAATTGTAACATGCTTTAATTTTAAAGTAAAACATTTGTAGGAAGTTTTAAAATTACTTATTAACCTGTGAATCAGGTACAAACATCATGATGGAAACTATTTAACAGGGAAAACCAAAATAAAATAGCTTATGTGTCTTTGGTAACATAAATACCTACTGAAAAGTAAGGAAGAGATATTGGGTGACTGCAACACTGGCCTCTCTGTCCATATCCAGTTCCCTGAGGGCTTTGTCCTCCCCACTGATGCATGTCAGGAATTTCCTTTTGTTTTTTACTGAACTGGCCCCATCACTACGATGGTGCCATCTGGCATCCAGATATTATTGTTTGCCCTCTTCCCTGTCCCCCCCCCCCCCTTCTTTTTATGGCTAGCACCAGGGTTATTTATGGCAGTATGTTAAAAGCTGGGTATGGTGTTAACACACAAGAGCATTTTTCAAGAGTTAGAGACAGAAATCTTTTAAACAAGCCCTCCACCACCCATAAAACCAATCTCATTATACATAGAAAATCCCATGCTTTTTTAATCATCACTGCTGCTCTTTCTGACTCTGGCTGTCAGGCTGTGCTGGTGTAATGAGCTCCAGTGAAAGAGGTCAGACAGAAAGATACTGTGGCTTCTCTCTCAGATAACATATTTCTAAGGCCTGGTGAATGGTCACTTCAGAGATGGACAGCAATAGGAGAACAATATGTACGACAACACAGGACAGCAAGGACTTCTCACCTTAAACCTTTGTCCTAATGAAGATTACAATACTTTCTTACCAACCTAGAGTATTTCATAGTAGTTCTGTCAGCAATTAATATTTAATTGACCCCATCTAGGGGTGCAGCAGGTCAGACAACACAAACATAACTATCCCCTCTAGCCTTCAAGTGGCTGAACTGGTTATGATTAATTCTTTGAGCAGCAGAACCAATGAAACATGGATTTACATTTGAAGGCTGAGTGCCCAAGTAGATTCTCTGGCACCTCTTAAGGACTGAACTCCTTTAGAAACCTTTCCTTCAACTGGGGAATTGTAGGGTGTCAGTTTTCTACCTAGTCATTTAGTTCCGTGAAACATGTGGAAAATACTACCACTGAATTTCCTGGTGAATATCAACCAAATTTGACAGGGGTAAAATTCTCTGTGATAGCTTTATACCCCTGTCAAATTCAGTTAATAGGAATAAATTCAGACGTTACTAAGAGAAGAGGAAGGCAACTGACAGATAGACATATACAGACAAAATTAAACTGTAAGACTTGCTTCCTTTAGAAATTCCTGAAGAAATAAATAATGAAGGTACTACACGCAGATGGAATAAAAATGAGGCGTCTGCTGCTCTAGCAGCACGTTAGAGAATGATCAAAAATTACAGGTGGAAGGACAATGTAAAAAAAAGTGCAACTTTATAACTCATAGTATGCAATTTCATAACAAAAGTCATATTAAATAGAAAGTTACAAAAGTCACAAGACAGCAATACAGACATTCACAAATATGGGAACTCAATGCATAAAAGAAATCTGCTGAAAATTTTCAGCTTTAGCTTTTAAACTTCCAATCAAAAATAAACTTTGAGAAGGACAATAGAGTTGCTTATAGATGGGGTTTGCTTTCTCTGCCTGAAGAATGATACAGAAGAAAGGGTGACAGTGGTAGGGGAAGAATGGTCTGCTAGCTACAAAGGACAACCCTGTCCGTAGAGGAGAATGGGGGCAGTGACTTGGTGGCATAAGAAAGCTTGGAAAGAGACTCAGATGAAGTGTAGGAAAAGAATGAGTCCTTACTGACATCTGCCCAAGTGCAGTCATGAAATTGGTAATTATTGTACCAATACAGAGCGAATAGGAAAATCACATAAGCATAGTTTGTCTGAAGAAACTTCCATTACTCCAACCTCAAGCAAACACACTCATGAACACACAACGCTGCCTTTTCAGCACCTGGCTTACCATGCCACTGGTGGCCTTCTGCTGTTCCTTCCGCCCTACAACTGCTCCCCTTCCCCTCCACGCTGCCTCTCCTCTGCCCATCGTTCCCTCCCTGCTGAGTGGAGGAGTGGGGTCTCAAAGAAAGCCCATCCTGGCTGCGCAGCTCTACTCCCACCCTCAAACCCTGCTCAGCCAGCTTCGCTCTATTGAATCGGAGAAAAGAAATGGCTTCCTCAGAGGAGGGGAAGCAAGCAACTAACATTGTTTTTTACAATCCCTGGTATGTTTTCTGAAAATATTCACAGGAAAGTAACACAATTCAACACACTTAGGTGTAAGACAGTAAGAAATTGATGGTCATGTTCTAGTTACTCAAATTCACAGTCAGCAAAATAGCTGGCCACGTCACACACTGCCTTACACCAGCTAGTGCTTGATCCAACATTTAAAAACTGTCGGCCATTCTGACCCTCAAATTAGCATGCACCTACACTCTGGACTGATCATTCAACAGCCAAAATATGTGGGTGATAGCCCGACATCTGCCATTATGGTAGGCCATGGAGTATTACATTGTGTCTCTGCATAGCTGCAGAAACACAGGCCAAAAGGTGCATTATCATGTAATACACCTTGCTTTTCAACTAGTTGGTGTATTTGAAAACCCTACACAGCTGAATGAGGACAAGTGATGCTGTAGAACTGGCATCAAGGTTGATTATTGATTGTACCTTGGTGAGTTCTGAGTGTTTTGTCTCCTTTTTTATGTCGTTACATACAGTTTTTCAATCTAATAACCAGGACCAAAAATGAATAACTGTTTAAAGTTAGACATTAATGAAGAACACTATTAATAGTGAGGCACCCAAACGAATTTTATGTGGAAGTTCACTGCTCAGGGTCACGGTCAACAGATTAGATATTCTGGAACAATATGCAGATGGCTGTTACAGTTTACAGACGGGGATTGCATGGATGGCCCTTTCAGCACAAGTTTTCTAAGTTTTTATTTGGTCTTTCTGTCTCATACCTTATCACTAAAAATCATTCCAAACTAAACACAAAGCATGGGTAGCTCCAAGCTTTGGGAAAGTTTGCATAAAGACCCTGACTTTCTGCCCTTTATTTTAGCTGTTAGTCAACACATCTAAAAATCTATACTTAAATTTAATTTAATGTCATGTTGATTTCTCATCAGCCTAAAATAAAGATTACACATGCTCCCAGAGTTCCGCTTTGCAGGGAGAAAAAAATGTACAAAATGCCACCCCATGGCAGAACGAACCTAGTCCGGACTGTGCCCCACTGTATTGGTATGATAGTATCCCACTGCTATCACTGATGATGGGGTAAAAAGATTAGGATGTCTTTGCAGAACAGGGCCTTTATTGCAGCAGAACAGTGAAACTATAAAGTAAGGAGGTGTCATAGCTGCACTTAAAACATTTTAAAGTTCTTAAACTTCTTTTCTTTTATATCTCTTAAGGCCTGTTTTAATATCACAAGTCATCATAATATCACAATATCATAAACCCATAAGGTTTTCCAGAATATTTTATTAAAATACTTGCCATGATAAACAAAAGCCTCTTCATCTTTCCCTGCAAGTTACACCTATTCTCTACAAACCCCTTCTTGTTAATATTTAAAGCTACATATACTCATATATATATTACTCTTTTTCTACAGTACTGTCAACATTATTCACAAAATTTATCTAAAAAATTTCTTAGTGTAACAAATTCTTCCAGATATGACCACATATTAGTATGATTCCTTTTGATAAACTTCCTGATAATACATCTTTTTTATGTATGCTTCCAGGGGTTATTAACAGTTTGATAAATGCACATTTAGCTAAGTGGTTTAGTATAGTCACAAGAAAAGTCACAAGAAAATAAACTGCACTTTACAGATGAAAAATGAGTATGTTCACAAATACTGAATTTTCTAGACTTAGATGCTGAATGAATCAACCTACAAAGTCTATGAAACTCTGGAAACAGTTAAACATCTCATTATATTACATGCGATAGCTGCTACTAATATATATACACACACATATGAATATGTGCATTTGTATATATGTATATAAATGTGTGTGTATACATGTATATGTGTATTTGTATGTATTTATGTATACATATGGCAGCTGAATTAAAATAATTTTTATTTTGAGGGCTTTATTATATATGCCTCTAGCTCTGTTTCAATGTTCCAGTTTCAAATTACTTCAATTCAGATTTACCATACTAAAACTGCAATTATATTAGATAACGAACAATGTTTTTTAGTCTAATACACAGCTGCAGTTGCAATAAAAAATGTCATGTGCTCAGCCACGAGGAACTGGTTACTGATTAAAGCTGTGTACAGAGGTTACAATTATAGCATACATTTATCACAGTTCCAGAATAAAAAATCCAAAACGTAATCATAACAGTATTTTTAATTTCTCAACCTCATTGCTAAAGGTTTATATGGTACACCAGTTTTACTGCAGCTTCCTTTTCATTGCAATTTTATTGGAATTGAAATTTTTATTAAGGAAGATTAATTATCCATAAATGACAATACAACTCAATTCTGAATGAAATTCTGAGGGTTTTCTTAAACAACTTAATTTTTGTAACTTCTTCTGCAGTCCTGCTATTAATGAAATGGAGCACATGCAGAAACTGCTAGACTGTATTTTCAATAGTACTGTGTGAAGAACCTGTCTACACAAGGACAGATTCATAGTCAGACTTTCTTACTGATAGATTAAAAAGGCAGGTATCAATCCTAAGTGGAAGTGTTCTTTTCCAGGTTTTTATTGTAATATTTTTTCCTTCAGCATTACCTGTAACTATTTTACGTCCTCCACCTCTTTCTAACTCAAAAGTGATTTTTTCACAAAACGGAAGACAAACGAATAGGAAAAGAAAAAAGAAAAAGTTACAGTTAAAGGACATCATGAGTTAACTTTATGTATTTAGGAGGCAAATGTACAGTTTCCATCATTTCAGGCATCCCTAATGCGAGAGGAATTTCAATATATGTACATAGGCCAACCTGCCATCCAAGAGGGTCTGCAGCAGGAGGAAGAGCTACTAACAGGGTACAAGGTGCTGACTGATACCCATCTTGCACAGGTGGCTGGGCAAAGACCACGAAGTGGCTAGAAAAGCAGGGAGGGAAAAATCCCTGAAATGTTGAGGTAAGTGATGATAAGGCAATCCAAACCACAGGGCTAAGGTTTCTAGTTTACTTTCTGCTAAAGTTAATTCATTTTATTTGTGGCTACTACACTCTCCGTAGGGGGAGAGGTGAGGGGAAATCATCACTGTATTTTACCCCTTACTTCACAGGGGTATTGTGAGAATAAATAAAGGTGCTAAGCTGCGGAGATACAGTGGCAGTGGGGAACATATAACTACGTAGGTAGACAGACTTTCATTATAATATTATTGTAAATGACCTTAAAGAAAAGATGTCTATATTTGTTCAAATGAAATCTGCATTTTCCCTCTTGAATTCTGTCTCTTCATACTTAAGTGTGACACAGCTTTAAGCCCATTGATTTCTGCAGGGTTGGGTTTAGCCTTTACACTCTAATGAAAGCCAAATACAATTTCAAGAGACTGTGTTAGTCCAGCGCAAGCCCCAAATCCCCACATCATGCGAACATGTTGTAAGCAAATTTTTAAGACTTACGATGGTTCTTCAGACACCACTGCTCCTTCCTCCAGCTCTTGAGCCTGCTTATACCATGGCAACTTTGCTTCCACGGGAAGTTTCTCTACGGAACAAACACAAGCATGTGAAAATAGGAAGCATGCAGTAAAGCTACTATGTGTGCCAGCCTCCCCTCTCTTGCCGAGCATGCCTGTGATGCATATGTGCCTTCATCCACACGGAGGCTGAGCACAAAGGAGAAAGAGAGAGAAAGGAGAGCAGGAGAGAGAGAAAGAAACTCTTTCGTCACCTGGACTATAACGCTTACAAGGTTATATGGCCAGATAGGTCACTGTTGCAGCTAGAAGGGCTATGGCGTTCTAAAGCCAGAAAGGCAAATTAAGTCACTTTTCAGACTATGCAACTGGGCTGTAAAAGTAGGCACTTTGGAAAGTATTTTTTGGAGGGAGTCTTGCAAGTGTAACAGGCCTCCATTGACACTGCAAAGGCAAAATGTATAAAATCCCTGTGTTTACCCTTAAATTTTAGAACTTCAGAAGACACATTAAGCTTGTTTTTGATAGATTACAAAAAGGAAGAAAACCCTGATTTGATCAGTGATACCACAGAAAAACAGAGAAACCATAATAAAATGGCCCAGCTATACTTTTCAACTTTATTAGTTCATCAGCTATGTGGATTTAAAAAAAGAACCTTGATACTTTTTCTGTCATTTCTGATGGAAAACAGTAGAGCTGCTTTTCTTCCCCCCCAGGATGTGCACGCAGCGTAATGAGCTGCTCTGCTCTGGTGAGCACAGGACCATGCCGCTTCACGGGCCAAACTCTGCTTTCATGCGGTGTCAAAGAGGAGTATTTGAGCTGAAGGTGGTGGAGCTGTTTTAGCTCTACAGGGGTATAAAGCAAGAGCAAATTTAGCACTATAATTTGAGAAGGAGCTCTGCATTTCAACAAAACGTTCTGGGCTAGGATCAGGGGAAAAAACACAAATAAAAGGGAGTGAGACTTAGACCACTGAGGAGAACCAGGGCCAGACCTATTTGCCACTCACAAATCACCTAAAGCTTTCAGGTTTATAATGCACGGACTTGTACTTGCCAATGGGAGCAGATTAAGGTTATTCAGAATAGTCGGGAATTTTCTGTGACTCTGTTGTGCACAACAGTGAACCTTTCACATACGCACACAAAATTTCCCATCTGTCAGTTGTATCACAGAGGAACAACAACTTACAACTTGATTTCACAGCTACTGCAACTTTAGTCAAGCAAATTTCCTTGGAGCAAGTTATTAACTGAGGAAAGAAGGAACAGTAATAGAGTTACTATGCCTCCCTCTTAGAAACAGCTTGCCAAGCTCTTACTCTAACATATTTATTAGTGCCATTTAAGGATGAATATTTGCCAGCACAGCTCTTAATCTATATTTTACCGCATTTGTTATCCAAAATATGTAGGAGATATTTCTATTTATATATTCTGCAGCTTGTTTTATGGGTTTTGGAAAGTCAGATCTTCTGTGCTTTTTTGCCTGGATGCAAGTACTTGTAAAAAGCAAAAGCTCTTGTGTACTGTTGCCTGTTATGTGACTTTTTAATAACTTTTCTTTTTTAGAGGTGTAGCTAATTATAATCTACACTGTAAAATGAGTTAGAAGATTAGAAATGTTGATGTTGTACAGTGTGCTTTGACCAAAAAAAGTGAATAAAAAGCACTCCTAACATAAGCTAAGGAGGAATTTTTACCTTTGGAGATTAAAGTAAAATCTCTTCTTTTATAAAACAGTTCCAGGAAAACCACTTAAATCTTATATTATAAAGTTGTATCAGATGAATACACTTTCTCTATTAAAACTGAAAATCATTACTTAATCCAGGGATATCCTATTTTTTCCCATTATTGGTGTCTTGGTCTTATTCCCAAGATAAAGTGCCTCAGTGCTTGAGTAAACTGAAATGAAATAAATTACATGAACTATTTGCATTCTATTTCTGTTCAGCACAGTGTGTTAAAAGAAGAAAGAATTCCACTTTTTTCTTCTTGCTGCTTCAGTCAGCTAGCAAGATTGTTTTTCTGCTTTATGTTAATCCAGCTCCAGAAGAAAAAAGCAGGCTAAGGCTAAAACATTCAATAGAGGAGAGGCACTTTGCTACTCCTACTGCTCTAACTCTAGATTTGTGAAATAAAAAGGACAAACTTCTAGCACGTAAATAGAATAATTTGGATTGGAAGAAACCTCTGGATATAATCTGGTCCAACTTTCTTCCGAAAGCATGATTCAGCCTTCAGGTACATTGGTCTTCAAATATTACCACTTGCATTATGGAGGGAGAACTGTGAGAGCGTTGCAGAAGCAAGATGCAGAGTAAAATTAAATCCAAGCAAAACAGTATGCTTCGCGTAGGACTTTCCATCCCATGGGAAAAAATAGAAGAAAAAAATAACTGCCTACAATCAGAAATTAATCACATGCAGAAATTAATCACATCACTGCAAAGGGCAGCATAAGAGTTTATCCAGGGTAAAGATACTACTGTGTTGCAAGGGTGGGCTTCTAGCAAACAGCGATTTACTTTGTTCCCACACAAGTCCCATTGGAAGAGACTTCTTGACAGATGCAGACAAGCAAAGCTTTCCTAGCTGGTCTTACACCCTTCTCAGGTTCCCTAGACAGAAGTCGGTTGTGGGTGGTTTGCAACACCTGATTTTTTGGTGTCTTACTGCATTTTGCTTACACTGTATGCTGCAGGCAGACAGGATCTTGCTTTACTTGTGCTCTGAACGCCATAAACAGATAAAACCCCATAAAAGCAACTGACTGACTGAGCCCAAACCCACTGAATCTCCGTATGAGGGTCAGAGTCATCCTAACACAGTCACAGGGCCTTTTTTTTTATCTTGGAAGGTGGACGGAGCGAGCTCATGTTGGCTAGCAAAACACAGTGCAAACATACCCATTGCTCCCCAGAGGCCCTGTGTCTGGGTTTCGCCACTTTGGTGGCTGGCAGACAGAGTGAATTCTCATGGTCCAGATAAACTGGAATCTTGAAACTTGGCAAGTGCACCCATCATCGGCCACTGAGTGCCGAAATTAAAATGCCAAATTTCACTGTTTCATCTTGGATCAGCACGAGGCCACGGGTCACTCTTATTTCACAGGGCTTCGTAATAAATGCTTTTAATATGTATCAGGATAGCAATTCATTTTTTAAAAGGAATTGATTTCTTCTTATGGTGGGGTTTAAGCCTCCAGTTTTGGGAAATTAAGTTCACCTGCATTGCTGTAGCCCAGAAGTTTCCATAAGTTAGACAGTATACAGACACAGAGTTTGTATCGATAGAGCTGTACACACACACAAACACATGCATGCTCATATACCTGTGTCTGCTGCACCTGGCCACTGCCCATTAATCCAATCCAGTCTCCAGGACTTTTTCTAACATTCTCACCCCATAAGAACCTTCAAACAGCTGCAGAAATATTTTCTTCTTCTCTCAATAAAATGTGGGGGATTTACCACAGTATTACTCTCTGTCTGAGGACCCAAGTCAAGAAACATTTCTATACAAATTGTGAGTACTCCTGCTATAAGATGCTTCAAGTCTAACAGTCTGCCAAATTTTGCAGCCTTGCTAGTAAGAGGAACTTCATGCTGGGATATACAATGCTTGCTTCTGACCCATTTCAAGTGCCAAGTTATGAACAGGCACTTTAAAATTATGGTTACATTTATCTACCATAAATGTTATTTATATATTTAATTCTTTTTAAAATACAGGGCAAATTTAGCCCAGACACGATCAGTAAGGTCAAACCTGCTTACACTGTGGTCAAATTTACATTTATATTGCTTGGTCTGCTGGATCACAAATTAACAGTGAAAACCCCAGATCTTGTAAGAAAGAGGTTGTATCGATAGAGCTGTACACACACACAGAAGGGGCCAGCATTCACTCCAAGTTGCTAGCAGGCAGACTGGAATAGGAATGGAAGGCCTTAAAGGTGCAAATTCATAACTCAATGCAGGTGGAAACAGTGCTACCAGCAACAAAACAAAACTGCTCAACATAGAAGAGCTCTGAAAAATTTATGAGAAACCTTCTGCCTCATTACCTTTGGGTTTGTAGCAAGGAGTGGGTACGATGCATTCTTCTTTTATGTGCGGCTTTGTTTTAGTACTACAGCCTCCTGTATGCATCCCCCTGTGATCAATGCAAAGGACCACACGGTATCTGAGTCCTTGTCCACAGGTCACAGTGCACTGGGGGGAAAAAAAGGAATGGGGGGAAAAAAAGAAAAAAAAAAAGAAAAAAAAAAAGAAAAAAAAAAAGAAAAAAAAAAAGAAAAAAAAAAAGAAAAAAAAAAAGAAAAAAAAAAAGAAAAAAAAAAAGAAAAAAAAAAAGAAAAAAAAAAAGAAAAAAAAAAAGAAAAAAAAAAAGAAAAAAAAAAAGAAAAAAAAAAAGAAAAAAAAAAAGAAAAAAAAAAAGAAAAAAATAGGTGCGTGTGATACGTCACAAGAGTGATAAATAAAAGTGGACTATGCAATAGAAGTATGTGTATGTCAGAGAGTAAAACAATGCAGAAACACCCAACCCTGAACATAAATTATTCATAATATTTGGTAGTTATGGATAAGGTATAAAATTGACAGAAATTTTTGCCTTTTTGCTCTGCGCATTTACTTGGTTTGGACATTTTGCTGCTGGATTTCTCTTGCAGTGTCACTCTCTCAGCATTGGTTACTTGGTTTGTGGCCATCTGTCCCATATTGGATGTGCTCAGTAACACCCTGTCAGTTTCATCTGGAGCCACTCTGCTTTGCTTGGACAAAGTACTGGGGCTTATGGGTTAACAGGGGTGACACTCAGCTGTTTTGGAACATGGCACCAAACAAAATGGGAAACTATTCGGGCTTTCTTCCCCCAGACACTTTCTTAAGTCTTTTTTCCTTTATTTTTGGTAAGGTACATCAATTTTTTCCCCTGTACAGATTGTTTCAGAGGCGGTTGCACGGGAGAGGATTAAAACTACCAACCAGTGGGGAGGACTATGGATACTACCAATATCACTTTGCTCTTGGATAGCAGCTTTCATCTGGAAATCACTAAACACTTTGCAATCAGTCAAGAACACCTCACCTGTGGGTCAGCTAGCTTAGCTTCTAAAGCCCATTTTATTTGTTGAGAAACTGGGGTGGTGAGAAACTACATTAAGTCTTTATGTACAAAAGCAAAGTACTTTTCTACTTTTGTAGAAGGACATTTCGAAGACATTTACTGCCGTACAGAAGGAAGGGTGAGTCATGAATAAACTACTACAAGCATCAAAGAGCAGAGTCATTTATGGTTTTACGTATTTCTGGAAATTTCTCAACAATACATGATATTCAATTTATGGCTGAAAAGTTGTAATAGGGATATATCATTGCATGCTTACTGGTTTTGTTTTGTGCATTTCATTTATATTCCCAGTCTATTATTAGTAGAAGGTCACTAACTAACATTACTGATCTGATTTATTTTTCCATCATTCCCCTTAATCATGTTAATCTTATTAATACATTATTCCTGACTATTTACTTTGCAGTTAGACAAATAGCATAATTTAAAACAGAGGTCATGGTAATAAGAAAATAGTGAATGTTCCTACTTCCACAAGCTCACTAAACTATAATTTAAAATATATTCCTAGTGCGGTAAATACAAAATCAACAAAGCTAAGCTGATTACCGGAGACCATTCCTGAGCAAGCCACTTTGGGCAGTCAAATATATTGCAAGGCTGGACAACAGGCATCTTTGGAGTATACATGCATTTCCATTCTTCCACGGGGCTGATATGACCCTGAATGTCTTCTTCCACACATGAGATGCTGCGGCTTTGAATGCCCCCTCCACAGGATGAGGAACAGGCAGTCCAGGGTGTACTTTCCCATCTGGGGAAAAAAGACCCCAAAACAGAGAGGCATCAGGAAAAGGAAACCCTGCTGCCTCCACCCCCACTCGCACCCCCCAAATGCATAAACTGCTATCTGCAGGAGGGTTTTTTTTCTGATTAATGTCAGTAAAAATTAATAATATATATATTTTCATAAATGGCCATAACAGCAAAGCACTCTCATGGCTGCTGTCTTTAAATCACAGATTAGTAATATGAAATCTCCTCCCTCCCACTAACCCAGTGACTACTTCCACAGAAACTCTAAATACTTTTAACTTAATTCCTTTTATTTAGTTGTTGGGATTATCATATCTTCACAATTTGTCATGTTCTGAGGAATCTTTGTCACAAATCACTGGAAGCTCAGTGTGCTCTGAAGCTGATGCTCCTTTTGCGAGATCATACAGGGAAACAGCAGTGTTTCTTTCCAGGGAAACAACTTAGTTGAGGAAAAAAAGGATGATGTGAGGAAATTACCAAAAAGAAGACGTGACTATACTGATAGGACACGTGGCCTCTGATGGATAAACCACATGGGCCTTGTTTCCTTACAGTTGAGGCAGTGAGAGGAACTGGGAAACCATTTTTTCTCTACAGGTGCCATTTGAGAATGTAATGACAACTCCACAGAACAAAGTGTGTGTTCTGAAAAGCTATGCATACTTATGAGAATAATCCTTTTTTTACAGTGATGCGTATACAATAATATACGTATTGTTTTATATGTGTACATGTCTGTCCACATAAAATAATCTGGTATTTCCTCTCTTATATTTAAGACATTGTCACCAAAAGGGTCCGGGACTGTTGTCATGACCCAGTGTGGCTATTCCTGTATAATCCTGTGCATGCCTGATGGTATAAAAATGTGCATGTTCTATCTACCTGGAAACATTTAACAAAATCTGTTTGTTTGTTTGTTTTTTCAAAGGCAAATACCCTTTTGATAAGGACATTAGAAATAATGTTTGAAACAATTATTTGGGTCATAAGTTTTCATTTTTTTACTTTAAAAAATTGTTTTTGCAGAAAAAAACCCACCTGTTTCCTCTTTCAGGCAAGAAGGAAAAAAGTGAAAGATTATTTTTTTCTCCCACTTAAAACAAAGGAGTTATTTTTATTAAGTAACAATTACAGGACCACCAAGATTGTTAGGCAATATGAAAAATGTTTATCTTTCTCTCTGATTTTTCATCATATCAACCCACCTTTTTCTCATCAGCTCCAGTATATGTAAGCACTACCCACACTTGGCTACTGGCTGAAAGTGTCATAAAACTCAGTGTGAAATGGCTTATGTTAATAGCTGTTTATGAATGGCAAAGCCACTGATTAATTCTATGACTT
Source organism: Aptenodytes forsteri (assembly GCF_000699145.1). Taxonomy (NCBI): domain Eukaryota; kingdom Metazoa; phylum Chordata; class Aves; order Sphenisciformes; family Spheniscidae; genus Aptenodytes; species Aptenodytes forsteri. Next base: position 6,520,444 of record NW_008794774.1, on the reverse strand, counting down.
ATCACTAAGAAGTGCTGAAACAATGTTTACACCATGCCATATCCATCATCGTGTGCTCAGCATAAGCCACATATGTCACAAACGGGTAATTTTAGCCATGTTTTTAGTTCAAATGTGTTACCTGTGGCTCTGCTGAACAAGTTTCCAAGCATACAGCTAAGGTTTCTTACTACCACAAATCTAAATGAAGAGGCCTCAAACTGAAACTTATGAACAGCAGAAAGTGCTGCAGCCAGCCTGAGCCAGCTTTTCCCAGGCATAAAAGTGACGTGGAACCGGGGAATTCCCTGGAGTCGTTGGGACAAGTTTCCAGATGCCTTAGGCAACCTCAGCAATACCAAGCAGTTTAAATCTAGGCAAGCAGTTTGGTCCTCAGGTTTTGTATGGGTGTAAGATAGGAAGGTGAAGTTTCTCTGTTGCACAGCTCTTAAAGCAGGTGTCACATCTCCTTTTGACATACAAAGGGTGCAACATTGACTGAGAATTTGCAAAAGGAATTGGTGGTGCATTAAAAGTAAGCACTATATCTGCTGAACCATACCTTTCCCTCTTCGTGATAAAATTCAAGGCTGAGGGATTGCAGTAGGGAAATCTTGCAAAGATGCCTTCCCAGATTTGCTCTCCACTTCTCCTGGAGTGTTTGTCGCTCTCCTCTGTCCCTGGTATTAGGTGCCAGTCTCAGACAGGTAATGCAACCATGGCCTCTCTGGTTTGGTTGAGTTTTTTTTTGGTTTGGGTTTTTTTGCCTAAACTCTGCAGGTTCAGAGGAAAGACATTTTTTATCCCCCTGACTTGGCCCTGTCTCATGCCAGCCTCGTGGTCTGTTCAGTTTCTGCTGCCTCTGAGGTTTGGAGAAGAGACATGTGGCTGTGTCTTCCCTCTCAGGGTGAGGGAGGAAGACCTGAGCCCTGTTTCTGGGTTCATAGGAGCACATGTGGGAGTAGGGGAGAGGGAGAAGAAGGGAAGAAGCAGCAAAACAGCAGAGGGAAAAAGGGGGGCAGAGGTGCCAGCCAGCAGTTGCAGCCTAAGCAATCAATGCGGGGGTTAAAGAAGAACAGTGCGGCTGAGAGAGTGGATGTAAAGGGACTGTTACGGCGTGAGACCATAATCCAGAACAGCTTGAGAAACAGTCTCAGCCTTTTGATCATTTTCAGGGAATGATTTTTTTTTTTTTTTTTTCTTTCAGTGTTACTGAAAGCCAAATTTCTCAGGGCATTTTGATCCTTTATTTTGGATTTTCTTAAGCAGTAAAAAAGCCTCTGCCTAGCTGTCAGCTCAGGATGCTTTTTCCTTAAATACAGTCCCTCCACTGTTAAGTACTGCTGAATCATCCTCTGATATAAAATTGTTCTCTGTCTTTTGTCAATGTACAAGCCCTTTGTGCACAATTGAAATAAAATCTGTTTTATTCAAAGCAGGAGTATTAAACCCTGTATTAATATTCTAGCTTCTATATTCCTTACTATCAGAGGTTTAATTTTTGAGTTTAGGAGGTATGTATGTTTAATTTTTAAATAAAGAACAGAGAAAAGTCTTTTCTAGAAGGAAAGAATTAGACGCAGGGATATATTTTATAAGTGTATCTATCTCACAAATATTGGGTGATAATGATTGTGTGTACACAACCATAAGCACTTAGCTAGGAAGAGAAAAGCCTAATCCAAATGACACAGATCATTGATAAAGGGCGTCAACATCAATGGCAGCCACAATGCTTGGCAAGTAAGCTGCTCTTCTCCTTGATTTCTCACTCACAGCTTGGGGTGGGTCCATGATTTGGCTGGAGACTCTGTTGAATGTGAATGCACTGCGCTTGCACACTGATGCTGAAAGCTCTCTGCATTAGGACTCACCATGGTTTGAAGGAGGTCATTTCCTCACCAGGATGAGACTAACAAGTTGCCTAGGGGCTTCTTTCTGTGATTTCATACTCCATGACACAATAAATTAATGAAGAAGGAAACACAGCACAATACTATTGCATGTCCAGGCAGTATTTCAAAACCAAAAGGTTATTATCCTTCTGCTACCAAACATTTTTAGCAGCACCAGTCTTATTCACTGCTTTAAGAGTAATTACTCATGTGATTATTTCCATGAGTATCTCAAGTCTTACTTTAAAAACAACTTAATTGTGAGATAATTCATAATACAAATCAGGCCCTGATCTCTGATTTCTTAGAAAAGCCAATGGATTAATGCCCCTGGGAAAGGCATTAGCATGGGTTTGCAGGATCAGAAAATAACACTAACACTGTCTAAACCCAAAATCTCACAATTTGTAAGCATGCAAGACCAGAGAGAGAAAATCTGACGGTTCATTACAAAGCCACAGGTTATAGTCCTGTTCAGAGATGAGTAAAGGGAATAACAAGGAAAGGTGTGAGAGAAAAGGGGAGGTTGCGGTGGGGGGTGAGCAAAGAGAGAAAGAAAGGGAACACACACTTAATAAGTCTGCATTGCTGCTTCAGCTGGAATATCATTTCAGTTCTGCATCAACAGAATTTATAACAACAGGTTAGCACCTGAACATCTCTAGGTTAATCTGCAGGAGTCCAGAGCAAGAGAAAAGCAGCATCTGTTAACTTAGTTTAAGAGCAAAGCAGAAATGTAGAGAAGACAAAAAAAGAAGTAAATGTATTTGTTAATCCTAGCATCTGGTTGACTGTTTTACTTACCGAGGAAGCGGATGGTAGAGGTCATAGGGCATGATCTGCTTGTATCCATCACTGTTAGGAACAATAATGCCAACCCTCTGAGTAGAAGGTACACATAATAAAATAAACACTAAATGATTACATTATACAACTTTTTTTACACAATATTACAAAAAAAAACCCAAACAAGATATTTTACCTAAGTTGCTATCACATTTAAAACAAAACTTATGCTCCCATCCTACTGAGTCGTTCAAAGAATAAACCACCGATTACTACTTTATTCTTATGAATGTATTACTGTTTGACTAAGAAGCAAATTACCACAAGTGATCCAAATAAGCTGTCCAAATATTATTTAAATTTATGATGTTACTATCTGCCATTTAACAAAAATAATTTCAACACTTAATTGTAATCACTTTCTTGGAGCTTGGATCCAAAGTCACTGAAGACAATAGGGGAACTTCTATCTGCTTCAGAGAGCTCTAGATCAAACCCTTTTTTAAACTATTATATGGTTGTTTCTGCCCTTTGGATAAAACGTCTACTTTTACAGGGGCCAGGATTAGAAATTCGGGGAATCCCAGTGCAAGAATTCAAATCTGCAATTCTTGTTGCTCCACCTTAAATCAGTCCAATTTCATTCATCATCAGAACCTGCCTCTTTATTTTTTTTTTTCTGGAAGAAAGAAGGACCTGGAGAGAAGAGTAACATGTCAGGTTGGTTTTTTTTTTTGTTTGTTTGTTTTTGGTGTTGTCATGACTGGTTGTCTTGGTTTGATGTAGTGTTATTGGTATAATATCTAAATAATATAACATCTAAAGCTTATAGAAGGCAATAGTGTAGATCAAAATTAGTAATTATCTGGACCACTATCATGCCAGTTATGTGTGAGATGGATGTCACTTGACTTGTTGGCAACTACACAGGGTCTCACTGAATTGCTAGTCTGGACTTTAATCTTTTTTCTGCAATTTTTATAGATTCTGACTCAGAGTAACTCTACCCATGTTGTCTCCCAATTATCAGGCATATCTATTAATGTCAAATAGATGATCCCAGAGCACCTAATCTATCAGTTTCATCAAAGCCACTGTGCAACAGGGTACTTGGATGGGGCAGGTGGGCAGAACCATCAAAGAGTGAATGCCAGTTGCATTAAAATAAAAAGTGTGTCCCTATCCAAGTTATGGAGAGAGAAAACTGACTGAAAAGAATGAAGGTGGGTTTTGAGAGCCTTATACAAATGAGAGGTGCTAGGTATGCTGCTACAGATTTCTGCAAGGGGGAAGGAGCAAAGGAGGGAGAAGGGAGAAAGTATTCTCCATCCTCAACATAGTTCACTAAAAAATGCTGTAAGCATTCAAAGGAGTTTTGTCATGCTAAGGCTAAAGGGGTCTATTCTCCTTTCAGTCAACAGGGTTTTTATGTGCATAACTTGTCCATGATAGGAGAATGGATCCCATTGTGTTTTCACAGCGAGGAGTCAGAGCCAGGTCAACATGCTGGAATTCTCCAGCTAAAGCGCGGGAAGAAGCTGGAGCCCTGGGAGTGTGTGACGGGGGTAGACAGCTCCCTCTAAGATTAGCAGCCTCTGCAGTCTCAGGAACCCTCTGCGTGAGTATGCATATTTGCATCGTCAGAGAGCTGCCTGTCTCCACAAAAATCTGAACATCTAGGAGAAGCAGTTCTGGCACCGGGAAACTTTGGAAAAGACAAATGGGTCATTTAGAGTATGGCCAATGAACAAGTCTTTTCAGACTTAGCTTGATGGGCAAATGCCTGGAGAAGTTTGAGAAATTGTGTACTAGTATTGTAAAAAGATGGAAGGGCACTTTTTCTGAGTTTTTTCTAGCTCACGCTTTTGGGAATCTCTGCTGTTTTCCTGACTCTTCTACCACTGCTGCTCAAGTTCCACTCTGAAGGCTTTTGCACCTTCCAGCTCATCAGATTGCTGAGAAGTTGGAAAAAAGATTAATACACGAAGTTCAGAAATGAAATAATTATACTATAAAAGCACCTGCTGCCTAAGAAACAGATTTCAAAACATTTCTCACTCATTGCAGTGAGAAATGTTTTCTTTCTAATAAACATGGTCTGTATGCATAATCCAGACCTACATGCATTAGAATGCATAATATCCAAAGCCATTCCAATGGAAATAACCATACCACATCCAAACACTGTTATGAAGATTAAATAACATTTACAAAGCACTAGATTAATATTGTCATTGGAAAGGTTTGACCCTCAAAGAATTTTGCATACATAAATTGCATTTCTGTAAATGGTATAGAGCTCCACAGAATTACTGACACTGTCCTTGTGTGTATGTGAGTGGCTGCCAAAGGCTCTCATTCTGTTACTGCAAGATAATGATCCCCAGCAATGTAAGTCCCATGGACACAGTGAGGAAAAAGACCCCCACAATAATACACAATGGCTTAATTTATGACTTTAAAAATTGTCTTGAATATAAAACAGAACAGCAGATGGTCATTGTACCATTAATGGCAACTCCATCTTTCCTAGCTAGTCTTGTGGGGGTTTTTTTGTGTGTGTCCACAAAAAAAACAAGCCTAGGTGAACTATTTAAGAAACATCTTAGACATTACTTTGGTGAATCCTGTACTTTTTGACTGGATAAAGTAGTTTAAATTCCATGAATCTATCAGTCCATCATACTCCAATAAAAGATGGAAGAGATCTAGTTTATGGGCTTTGTTCACTGTACATTACTCAGACAATGCAAAGGGGATGGTGTGCTAAATGAACAGAGCAAATAATAGTAATTCCTCCACTACACTGAGATTTCTGGTTGTTGTGGGAGTAGCTAACAGGACTCATTCACACAACACCTAGAGCAAACCTGTTTTGGCAGCAGCAGGAGCACAAAGCAAGTTATTTTGAAGATCTGTTGTGTCTCATATGTCTGAAATCTCCCATGCCTTTCAGACCAACAAGTTGTGTCATATACTCTGCAGATTGTTTTGTTTTCCTCCTGAGTGCTGGCAGCTTCAGCACAGTTGCTCTTCCAAGGTGCATGTCCAGCTGGAGCAGGAGCTGCACATGCCAGAGGTGGGTGTGCCGCACCCAGGTCTGCCATCTCAGCAAACGTTTGGCTTTCCCCTGGGATGGGTGCCTGCAGCCGCATTCCTTGAAAGTCATGTTTGGCGTCATCTTCCCCTGTAGCTCCTTTTCCTCCTAAGCTATCACCTTAGCACAAATGACAGGTGTGAATGCCTTTCTCCTGTAGCACCCCGATGACTCTCTCCAACAAGGTGCCAGCCCTTCCTGCCTCCCTCTCCTGCATGCCCACGGCTCTTGGGTTGGGCAACTGCTGAGCCAAGCAGGGGCACGGGAGCTAAAGCTGGGAGAAGAGCCAGCAGAGAGAGAGGGCATCTCCCCCCTGAGATGCCTCAGGGTGGTGTGACCCTGCATGGGGACGATGTGCCAGGGCTGGGAGTGGGTAGAGGGGTGCCTGCTGCTCTTGCACTGGTGCTCCCGCACTCTGCCGTGCCAGTGCCCAGCCTCTGCAGGACGCTCACACGCCTCCAGCTCACAGCCTTCACTTCTGCTGTGGGCTCTGTTTTCCTGGGGGTTTCCTACCCGCAGTGCTGCAGCTGCAGGGCTGCCTGCACTCCCGGGTGACTGGAGCTGTTACACCTCTTTCCTGATGGGGACTCGCACAGCAAAGATTTAGGCCTTCACTGAAATGTGTCGGACTTGAGAGTAAATGATCTGCATGGCAGGGACTATGCCACCTAAGCAATGGTCCGAAGTATGCCTAAGATATTAATAGCAATCAGCAAATAATAATAAAAAGTTGAAGCAGCTTAAGTTGGCTGTGGACAGCTAATTCATTAAATGAAAGGAAACACCTGGAAGACCTGAAAAAGTTCATCACAAAAGGCAAGAGTTTAGCATCCGAGCCAGCATCTCCCTGAGAGCCATGGTTATCACTGGACAGGTGATAGGCTTGTGAAAAAATCTCCAGTTTAACACTACAAATCCTAACACTAAGGCAGTGTGTGATACTGCACCCTCCCCTCACAGTGCTCTGTGAGGATGCCACAGCGTCACATTATCACCTTTGCTACAAGAACGCTTTCTGCCCTGGGAAACCGGTATCGAGACGTGTAAACTGTATCTGTTAATGTTTCCCATGTGTTACTCTGTAAAATTATCACTATTTCCATTCAGAGCTGGGGTAGATGACATCTACAGTAACACCACCGGTATGGGCAACACTGGCTTTTGAATGCCTGCTTTTGCTGGTAGAGAGTAGCGTAATTCTCAGTTATGCTGCCAGTATGAGTTACCTTTCTTGTTTCTGGACCACTATGCTTAATCCTAAGGTATAGACAGCATTGTGATCATCTTATCTCATTACACTCTATCAGTGTGGAACTTGAAGAACTACCATGTATTTTGTATTTATATATCCTTTTATATGGTCTTACTACTTTATGGATTGTTAAAAGCCCATGTCCCCTACCTAAACATTTTTAAACGGAACGTCAGTGAATACTTAAATAACCTACTTAAAAATGCAAAGGACTGCCAAGAAAGCTATCCTTCTGTGTCAATCTCCAGAAAAATCTCATACTTTAGACAGCATGTCTGTTCAGCATAACAGTATCTCACCTTCATAATAAATGACTTGTTCATGGTGTACAGATTTCAAATTCCAAGAAACATGGTTTACTTATCATTGCCACAGACTGCTAAAAACTAATCTCTTTACAGGGATTGAAATGGGTGTCATCAATTGGAAGCAGCAAAAGTACTTCCTTCCTGTAGCATGACTTGATGCTTCTAAAAATCTTCTCCCTTTTTTATCAGTTTAATATTCTGTGGTAGTTTGGATGAGCAGTGTTTGATACAAAGATGGAAATTTGTTGCTATTTTCCACTACTAAACGTTAACAACTGAATATCCAGTGAAAATCTCTGTAAGTGACCATCTTACTACCTGCTGCAATTCTGGTCTCTTCTAGGACTTAAATAGACTACGTTTCCTGTAACTTCATCTTGGGCACACAGATATCTGTATTTGATGCTTATAGCAGTACAAGAACTACTTTCCCACAGTTTGTTATCCGATGTATCCTGACAATTCCTTTCTGCCTTTCTTTCTATCTTTCTTTAATATGAACTACCTCCTTAGAGCTGAATTCGCTCTGCTATTCACATCTTTTAACACTTTGATGAATGCTTCCTGGCCCACCCTCCCTGCCTGTTCTGAAAAAATAATTTTCTATCTTAATTTAAATGCCTTATATCTTGCCCAAAAATTCAACGTTTTGTCCATTTGTCTTGAGAAGAAAATTGCCTCTTTAGGTATTAGGAGTATCTGTAGCTCATCTTTAGCCTGCTCTTGAACTCAGGTGACCCTGATTATGACTACCAGAACATTGCCACTGCTATCAGCTCCTTCTCCGTCTACAACTCCTGTTCTGGAGGCATACATACTGCCATTTCTACTTGAATGTATCACTATTTCCAGTTCAGCCTTCCTGAAAACTTACCTGGTGGTTCCTTTACTGCAGCTCTGAATTGTTTTTGGCCTCCTAAACTTCTTCCCCCCTTTTTTTCATGCATAATGCATCACTGTATCTCATTTCTTTACCAACCTTGGTAGTTCCTCGGTAAATTCTGAACTGTTCAAAAATCACCCTCTATAAATATACAGTTGGAATGACTGATGTTTGTTGACTGTGCTTTCTCATTTGCAGGCAGCACACTTTTTGCTACTACCAGGCTCACTTTTCCAGCGCGTGCAACTTCAACCATGCTGGTGGAAAAGGCTTGTTCTCCCTTCTGCTTTGACAGCTAAAACCTTCATGTCTCATCTTCCCCTGGAATGGCTATCTCTTGCTGTCTTTAGGATGATTCATATACATATGATTGGCTGTGGAAATTGAGACCAGACCTAGCAATCAGAGGCAACCAAGGTTCAGAGAGCACTGCAAGGCAGAAAGGCTTTCTCAACCCCTGTATAACAAATTAAGAACTTAAGTAAAAATGCAAATCCACAGAAATGGCAATTTGCCTGAGGCAGAGATCAGGAAAGGGCATTGTCGTGACCAGTGTCCCACATCCATGCAAAAAGCTGGGGTGTTGTCAAAAAGCTCAGTATCTGAGGTAACTATGGGATATTTTATGTGAAAGAATATTCAAAACAAACTATCATAAACAAATCTATCATATGTCTCAGTCAAGGGCAATAACAATAAATGAGTCTTTGTGTCTCAGATCCCTCTCATCACTGCAGATCTATAGCTGCTACTGTGTAAATCAGAAAGCGCAGCCCGTCTTTTCAGGAACATACCAGCACTCCAGTTTTGTTCATCTTCCAGAAAGATGTAGTGAAAAGGGGAACACTGCAGTGCTGTGATACTTGGCTTATAATTGCTGTCTAATATAATATCTTTAGGGAAGCTGATAACAAGCAAAAAAGTATGAGTTTGGCAATTTCCTGCTTCAGCTGCCAAATCGTAACAAAGTGAGGAGACCTCTGTTACTGATTAGGAGGATACTCTATGTTGCCCTTTTAATCATGCATATTTACTCATTACTACTTCCTTTTCTTTTGAAGGAAATATGTAAAAGTTATCATGCACATCTTGCACTGTTGACCAGGAAATTGTATACACTTCCACATCACCAAGTATATTGGGGACTTCTCACTACAAAGGGTTACTCTGAATGGCCATAATATCCTAACAGTCTTTTGTGTGCTTTTACTTGTAGTTCATTGCTCTTGTTAGACTCACTAAAAATTACAATGAAAAAGTACAATTTTATTTAAATTTAAGTTTCTTTTTGCTGATGCCTACCTCTGCCACCACCCAGTATGGCTAGTTAAGTGAGAATGCCAAAAGAAAAACTGATGAGTAGGAAGAGGAGTTTGCAATTTTGCTGGAAGACTCCATAGACTGTGTATATCTGAGAATTCCTTCAGGTCTCTGAGTGTTGAAAGTCTTGCTTGAACTAGAGATTTTCCCCCAAACTTTCCACAGTTACTAACATTATTTCTGGTGGCAGGCTTACAGATAATGCTCTAGGCAAATTCCAGGATTTTTGCCTGCGTAGATCAGACTGGCATTATTGGCAAAGTGATAAAAAGAAGCCCACGTGTTAGAGGCTTGCTAATATCATAGAATCATAGAATCATAGAATGATTAAGGTTGGAAAAGACCTCTAAGATCATTGAGTCCAACTGTCGACCCAACACCACCATGCCCACTATACCATGTCCCTAAGTGCCTCATCTACACGTCTTTTAAATACCTCCAGGGATGGGGACTCAACCACTTCCCTGGGCAGCCTCTTCCAATGTTGAACCACTCTTTCAGTAAAGAAATTTTTCCTCACGTCCAATCTAAACCTCCCCTGGCACAACTTGAGGCCATTTCCTCTCGTCCTATCGCTAGTTACTTGGGAGAAGAGACCGACACCCACCTCGCTACAACCTCCTTTCAGGTAGTTGTAGAGAGCGATGAGGTCTCCCCTCAGCCTCCTTTTCTCCAGGCTAAACAACCCCAGTTCCCTCAGCTGCTCCTCATAAGACTTGTTCTCCAAATATGAAATTTTTGAGACAGTTGCTGCCTGAAGTTAGAATCTTCCTGAAGATGCCTTTAGAATTCTTTATACACCATTGAAATCTCATGGTAAAAGCACCAGTACAGCTTTTGTGACTCAGAAACCCCCACATTAACATGCAGCAGAGATAGGCAAAAAACAGAGGGAATAATTGGTAAAAATGCAGAACAGTGCAGCTGGGAATGCCACTTAAAAGCTGAAGATGAAATCTAGAAGGCGCATTAATGTTGCTCCAGAGAGTATCCTGGTGAGTAGGTGAATGATGAGTCGGGTAAAAGCCTATTTCATATTTGTAAAAACTGCTTTTTGGAGGAATGCCCTTGAATTATGAAAGAAATGGTATCTTCAGCTTATAGCACCTCAGAGTTGTCCTAGGTAAGTGTTTAGCACACCCAGTTAAGTCAAATCTAAACAGACTTTTTCTCAAAGTAGAAAAAAATTCCATTCACTTTTCATTAGCGGATACCAGACAGGAGGATACTGATGATAGCTAAAAACCCTCCCCTAAACCCTCCAGTCTGTGAAGTTTTGGATAGTTAAAAGATTTGCAATTAATTAAGTATGTGAAATCTTAATGTTAGATTTTTCCACATAGAAGGGGAGTGGACTAGGTCGTACTGGGCGCTATTTACATCAGTAGACATTATACATATACTTGCCAGTCAAGTACAGACTGTTATAAAATCTTAATGGACTGTAAATAAACAGATCTTTTCTTTCTATCTTACTAAGGTGGGAGCCAGATCCCAAAGACGGTCAATGAGAGAGGCTGGATAGGGCATCAGCAGTATGTAGGGACCAAAAGGGACTTGGTGTCATGATGCGTCATCTATCCCGCAAGACGCTACTTACCTGTCTTACTTAGGTGGATGGGCCACCTTTACTTAACCCAGAAAAGGAGCATGTATACATTATATCTATTTGATAAATAACCTTCCACACACTGCTTCTCCTCTAAGTATGTGAGAAACTGGGTTTGCCTAAAGAAAAGCTGATTCATTTCCCATGTTCATTCAGTCTAAGCTTTTTTTGCTACTCATGATGCCAGCAATACTGGTAATTATTGCCATAATAAGCACAATAAAGTAAAATGTTTCGATGCACTAAGCCTAAAGAGGCAACTAATTGCAAGCCCACACGATACTCCTGGTATTCATTTAAACTTTTCTTTCAGCCTGCCCTTTGCTAAAAATTTTAATACAAGCTCTCCTACAGTAACCTCTCTCTGTTGCTTTATTCAGCGCCACTGTGGTCTTCCATGATTATTTTCTGTGGCATTCATTGACATGCCATAGGAAGAGTCAGTAACCACTAATCAGCTATGCCTCACTGGAACTGGGTTTGCCAGGAACAATTAACATCTTCATTTTATACCGGTGGAGCAGAGCAGCTCCCACACAGCAAAGACACTTGCAGAGCCAAGACGCCCTCCTCGCTCACGCTCCTGACCCCGTTGTTCTGCTTCACCTACCCTCTTCCTGACCATAAGAAAGCATCGGGATTCCAGAAGTTACCACAGATTTCCTCTGGTTTTCTGTCTGGGTTGTTGATTCTTGAATTCTTTACAAAGGCACTTTTGAAAATAATCATTTGCAATTTGGCATTCCGTGAGGATGTTTCCAAAAAGCCAATTCTTCTCTGTTACTGCCTGTACCCTGGGACGGCATAGCTGTACTTCTAAATGACTCTCCCTCCCCTCAGGGTCTTTATATCAACAACTTTGCCTTGTTATGTCTTATATAAAACAAAAATTGCTTCCTGACATCTGCTCAGCTGTTATTTTTTCCTCTCTTTCCTCCCATGTACCATGCAGTCATCTGTCTTACCATTTGAGAATGTAATTTAAAATTATCGGGAAAAGTATGGAAAATATCCATAATACAAATTCCAGAGGCAAATTACATATTTGACTCAGAACTGTATATTAAAAAAATAGCAGCTTAGGCTTAAAAAAAAAAAAAAAGAAGCAGCTACATAAAATTACTTTCTCATTGGTACTGTGAGAGGCAAATCTAAAAGAAAGGTTCCATATTGAGTCACACCTTTCAGCAATCCTTTTTCTGAGACATTCATATTTAGGTCTTTTACCTGATCATACCTGGCCTCTACTTTATTGACATTTGTCTCAAACAATTCAAAGGAGAAATCAAAGAAACAGTTTTTAATCTGAGAAAATCACTGAGGAAAAAATACAAGAACTTTATTCTAGTAAGGTTTCTAGTTGCAACTGTTAATATATTTAAGTAACCTGAGAAATTAAATATATATTTTTTTTGTGGAAAGTACTAGGACAAGAGAAGCCAGATACTGAACTTGACAGAACATTGTTAAAGGAAAAAATGGTCTTGTTACATTGTGGGAAAGCAATCTCTAAGTTGAAAAATCACTTCTGAGTACATGCTCAACAGGAAATACTTTTCACAAAGCCCTAGTGAAGCCGCACTCTTAATATTATATCCTTAATACATCCTAATGAAATACACGATAAAGTATGTAACTTAAAGAATGTACAATACAGCTGAGGTAATGTTGGATTTCAAGATTGGACATTTCCACTTTTTAATTCTGGGAGATTGTAATTTCAAATTTAAAACTCTATGAGGACATTTCTGGCTTTTAATTATTTACAAACAGAATTACCATTAAAAATGTGTTTACTAGAACAAAGGAATGTAAGTTGCCATACACTCTGGGTAAATGTGTCTTCAGTGACAAAGAAACCTGAGTGTTAACTCCAGTTATGAAAAATCAATGAACTTTAATGAAAACTTTCTGGAAGAGGTAGAAACTATCTTAGGCTTGGAGTGATTTGTTCTGCTCTGATAATGCCTAGCTAGTCTAAAGCTGGTATACCTGGTTTGGGAAGCAATCATCCTCAGTCAGGTGGATACAAAGTCTCACAGGTCCCTAAAGCATCCTTCTTCTCCTGGCTAGGACATCTTTTTTCTATGGCAACCTCCAGCAATCTGAAGGGCCATAGCAACTTTTTAGGTGACACTTGCTTGAACTTGCTTTATCAAACGTCACAAAACTAGTCTAGAGGGAAAGGAGCAGGTAAATAAGTGACTTTCGGGTATCCTTGCATGCATGCCTGCTGGGCTGCGCTTAACCATCTTTTAGCAAAGCCACACAAGAGGACCAAAAGGTTTAGATTACACAAATAAATGCTTGCAGCTTATGAGCGACTGCAGACTGACTTCCACTGAAATTCAGGGGAATCAGTGCAACAAAGGACTGGTCCTTTTTGTGGTTTTGTTCCTTTTCTTATACATGGGAAATCTGACTCTGTGATCTTACTATTTTTACTATTAATCTTCTGAGGAAGAATGCTTGGCAGGGGAGCGGAGAGGAATCTTTTGTGAGGGGGCAAAGGGTATTGATAATTAGAACAAATTCCCGCATTACATTCTTACAAGCTGCCATGACTGCAAGTAAGCTTTTTATTAAGGAGAAAATGTAAAAAACCATAAAAGTAATGCCTCTAATTGGGATGACAACCATCTTCCAACAACATTTTTACCCCAAGAGAATTTTTCCCATCTCACTAACACTTAAGAGACATGCGTCGATCATGTCCATGGTATCATGGACAATTTGTTTACTCACCACACTTTATAATGTTTAATGAGGCAAAACACAATCTGAGGGGAAGAAACAACCATTTCAAATCAGTCCGTGCAATGTGAAGGTGCTAAACAGAGGTCTTTTTCTACAGCTTCAGGATGAGAAAGAGGTTGAATTATGTAGGCTAAATGACACTGCAAGCAATAGCAACAGAATATTTTCCTACTTTATTTTACTCCTTTAGAGCCCAGTCTCTTTTAAAATTAGAGCTGACTGACCTTGCAGGACAAGGATCCAGATTACACTCTTGAAGTTTTGGCTTTGGCTTGATATTTTCAGGATAATAGTGGCAGTATTGATCTGCTACTACACGATTGTTTCTCAGATCAAAACATTCAGCAGATGTCAGTTGATAACCTGCAATACACAGTGGAAGAAATAATATGTTATGTGGTACTCCTCCTATCTCTCTCTGAAGTACATCTAAGTTCTGGTTTGGTAAAAAGTGAACTGAAAATATCAGTGCCTTTGGACATAACAGCTGCTGTTTTACAGACCAGATTGAAAACAACAACTTAAACCACATGTAGTAGGAAACAAAAGATGACCAGTATGGTCAAATAAAAATTCAGAAGCCTAGAGCAAAAAGAAAAAACAAAGGCCGAGGTTTCTTGGTCACCAGGACTCATACACTCAGTTTCAGTTCAGAGGGTAAAGCTGCTGGTGGAGACAGGGGCAAATGGAGACATCTTGTAATTCCAAAGCAGGCCCAAATCCCATCAGCCCTTATGTTTGACAGCTGTAGCATTAAATGCAGTCATGTGGATATCAAAATGTATTTTATGTACAGAGCCTGGTATGATGCTAAAAAATCTACAGGCTACTACGACTGTTGCTACATCCCTCCCTGCATTTAGATGTAACTACTTTCATTTTCAGATTTTGCCCATTTTAAAGGTCCAAATCTCAGTGCAGCAGTTGGGACAGATCCTGTATGCAGATGACTGTTTCTGGAATACAGTGGTAATTCATTACCTCCTCCACAGGATGCTGAACAAGGAAAAAAATCAGTTTCCCTCCATCGGTGAATGATAGGCTGATAGAAGATAAACTGAACTGAACTGTCAGCAGCACCAGCATAGTGGATCTGAAAAAGATGTAATGCCAAAGTGTGAACCTGACATAAATACCGGGAAGAAGCATTCTGCCACATGCATCTTGCAGCTTTGAGAGATCTTGCAGCTACATAAAATACCAGAGATACTTTGCAATAAGAGAATGAAATGCACAAAACAGAGCATAGATGGTGGCAAAATCTTGGTTGCAAAACACAGTCAAATAAATTTCCGGGCATAATCAGTGGCATTTCTGACCATTCTGAGTTCACGTTCTGAAATAATGAATGCATGGTAAATGCATGGTTAGTGCTACTGAATAATTTTATGGGGACAGAGGATATGGACTGATCTTTATTCCATCAGAAAATCACCTACCACTACCTGCTTTCCCTGCCACATTGACATGGATTTTAGATCTTTAATATTTCCCAAACACCTTCTGAGACCACATATACTATCTTAGATAGTTCAGAGTAAAAAATGGGAGGCTGTGCTGTGAGAAATACAAAAGTATAGAAATTCTAATTCAAGATTTTTTTGTTTCTGAGGTGACGTCTCTTTCATTCTTCTTTGTGGTACTGTCATTATCATAAGGCTGTCCTTCTGCTTACTTTATTTTGGCTACAAAAATGTTCCTTTCAGTCATGGACGTGGACTCTTGGCTGGAGCTAAGTGCATGTTCGGTAAACACCCTCCAGAGCCTACAAGTACTGCCAACTTTTAAGCCACCTGAGCTTCACTATGCTTCCAGTACTTTGTGTGCTGAATGGATTTCCCATGTAAACAAGAGTTTGTAGTGCAAGGAGTGCAATAAGAAAAGAGACCTTCACACTGCTAAAGCAGCACCACTTGCACCTGTCCCAGGAAAAAATCCTTCCTGTTTGATAGGTGTGCTGATTAATACAGTTATGGGGACTTCAAAATCTCTGCAGGGCATCCCTTGTCCTTACCTCTAAGTCTTTGACAAACAGCTGGCAAGGGAGGAACAACAATGCTGATACTAAAAGCCTCTCCTAGTTGATTATTTGTCCTAGGACATAATGTATTGGCATTACTCGGGCATCTCTGCATCAGTGGCGTGATGCTATCACAGGAGAGAAAACTGCCGAATCACAACCAGAAAAAATGGACCCTTCTCCTAGTCAGTATTCCTGCTCTCAGGAGCAAGCCTCCCTGTACTTTTTTTCAGACAGTTTAAAACGTTTCAGCACTGCCCCCTTTTCCTCTTCCCATATTTTGAACAAGTTGCCCTGTTTTGGAATCACAATTTTTCAATCTGCCTTTCCTTTTCTCTCTTTCCAAACACCAAGTGACACTGTCAAAGAGTAGACTGTAAAACAGAAGTAAAAATATGACAAATTGAGTTGAACAGCGTAATGTGGGTTGTTTGTTTTGTTTTCTCCTGTAGATGGACAGAAACACGATTACAAATCAAAGTATATCTTGAAGAGAAGGAGGAAGGCAAAAATACTGCAGGATATGTTGATGGCTGTAAGAGATCTGGCCCACTGAGACTAAGTCTGCCCTTTTCTAATTAGAGTAAACAGTGACGTAAATTCCCAACAGGAAAAAAAAAATACAGCTGTAGCAATACAGCTTCTTCAGCAAATGGGAGGCCTTTTGCACGGATTAATATCATTTGAGTCTGTGTGTCAGAAACAGGATATCTAATTCCTTGTGCGGGGATGGTGCATTAATCACACACTTCAGAAGGGTCTTTCTGGGCTCATGAAAGCCTCATGCACTCCTGGGAAAAATGTTCTATTGTGCTGGAAGCCATTCGGGGAGGTCTCTGATCTGAACGTGCAGAAAAAGCATTCGCTGGGGAGAATTCTGCTCTTACTCTTTGTTTTTTAAGGATCATCAGTGATTCTTAAACTCAGAAGATCTACTCAGCAGTATGGTCTTCAGTGAATCATGAAGAACAGACCAAGAGCTCGCACAGAGCCCACTATAAAAGCAAGGGGAGGAAAAAGAGTTCACATTAAAAAAAAAAAAAAAAAAATCAGGAAGACAGAAGAGATCCTTTCCCTGCAGACTATTGCTGCATGTCTGCAGAATTATCTGTCTGTTTTGACACAGAGAAAAGACAGATGTACATATTTTCCAGCCCAACATGGAAGTCACTCATACAGCCATGATAACAACATAGGTGGGAAAGAATTACAATGAGCCACAGCCATGAGCTAAAATGATACAAAACAAGCAAATGAAAGAAGCAGGCACAGTATCGTTTATTTTTTTAAGGAGTACTGTAAGCAGAAGAGGAACAATATATGGTGATTCCACTCAGCAAAAATTTCTTCTTGATTTTGTTTGACAGTTTGTTAAAGCTAAGATCTTGATCCAGGAGAAAAAAATCAGTAGCTGCTTGAGCCTTACAAAACTCAAAGTGAGACTTGATAGCTAAATGCTTTAAGAAATGTCCTGGTTTTGCTGCACAGGGCCAACTTCCACACATTGAAATACTCAATCCTGGAATACGGTGAAATTTTTTACCTTTGCAGCATTTGCAACACCCTGCTAGCTATGAGAAATGCCAGAGCTTCAAAAAGAGATGGTGAATACTTGAGAATCTTTAGTTAGCCCTCTAACTAACAGTGAGTTTTGCATCCTTAGGTCACTGAACCAGAAAAAATGGTAATCATTCATTATGTTTGCAAATAAAATCCTATCTAAATTTATTAATAGCAGACAGCAGAAGTACTCAGGTCTTGCAGAGCACTCAGCCCTGCATTTATGCATTGCAACCCCCTAGAGATCATCCTTGACTTCCTTTAGGTTTCAGGGGAGTTTGGAGTATTCTGAATATCAGAGCAGCCCTCACCACTTTGTAAGACCCAAGAGGATATCACCAGACTTATAAAGAGTTGGTTAACATTAGAGTCCTCAGACTATTCACCAAAAATTAACTGTCTAGCCTACAGTCACTAGCAACAGACATATCTTTTTTTCTTGTAGAAAGACCTTGAAAAAAAATCATCATTTGTACCCTGCTTTTTTAAATTGATTTTGTAAATGACTGTCTGGGATGGTGCAACAGAGACACAAGCTGTTGCTCAGGTGAAGTTTGGGATTGACAAAATGCAGTATTGATTTTGGGGATATGCACAGAAAGTTGAATGAAAACAACAGACCTCATAATTCAAATACAAAACCAGCATAATAATTTTGAATTATTCTGATCTATCCTGTGACCAAAAGGCTGCAATATCTGACTTTACCTTTCTATTGTGTTGTTTTTCCTATAGCCTCCAAATTTGATTAGTTCACATAAGAACAAACAAGCAAGCTAAGTCCCCCAAAGCCCAACCCTTTCATGCTTGATTTTGGCAGCATGTGCCTGAACCATTTGTCTATGTTCACCGAAAAACACATGGCCTGGCCTACAAAACTGCACTAAGTTTACTTGGGGGGTTGTGAAATATAACCAGCTATGATAACCAAGCAATTATCAATGTTAATTGTAGGGTTAAATCATGAAAAGCGTATTCAATAAGATGTTCTCATTTTACGAAATTGTGTGTGTTAGTGGAGGAGGAAAGACACCATTTCTTTCGTGTGTGTGTGTGTCCCAAACTGGGGACAGGGAAAGGGAATTATTATTGCATACCATCTTTTGTTTTACAAAGTTTGATCTGGTATATTATGATCTAGCTCCATGCCACCATGCTTATTAAAAAAGTTCTAATGGATTTTTCCACATTATTATTACAAGTGCCAAATCATCGGGTTTGATTTATTAATGAGAAGTTCAATGCTGAAGTCTTCTAAGTAACATAGAAAGAAACGGGGGATGAGGGTGTGGAGAACTATCCTCATGTGGCATATGTAATTTTGTGCTTTTCATGTTAGTAAAAACAAAGTTTTTGTGTGATGCTTTCCTGATATGGGGTCAGTAGGTATTATGAAAATAAAGAACAGAACTCAAAGATGGGTCCCTGAGAAAAGTGATGCTTTCCGAGCATTGTGGTTTGCTTTACCAAACATTCATGAGGGACACTGATAAAGGTGGCTTAGGTACCAGTTTTCTTCTAGGTGCCTCACCAAAGGTCCTGGATAAAGTTCACATGAGTTAAGAAGAACCTCCCATGGACTAATGACTGGGTAACAGAGAACGGTCCTAATAGTCTGTTCTTGCAATGGATGAAGGACCTTTGGAATCCCTCAGGGATGTGTGCTAGGGCATGAGTTGTTAGCCAGGCCCCCAGATGAACAGGATAAAGGGTCAACCATGAGCTGACCAAGTTTGCTAATGAAAAAAATTATGAATATTAGCTAAAATGAAACTGCCTGTGAAAGCACTCGAAGCTTTGGCAGACTAAATTCAAGTTCAGTAAAAAAGAAATAAAGCCTATGGGAGAAAACAGTTAATTATATATGCTAATTATACATGAAAACGTCCTCCACATTAGCTACTACTATTCAGAATGGTAGTAGGGTTGTTATAGGCATTCCTCTGAAAATATCAGCTCAGTGTGCAGCAACAGTTAAAAAGATTAACGGAATATTACAGAGGGCAAGGAAAAAGGAGAGAACATTACACAGCCAAGTAGAATATATTTGTGTCCTGGTCATTATGTGTAATTTACTCTTTCTCAACATAGGTACTTGTATCTCATATAATTAATCTATTTATATTAAACAAATATTAAATAATTTCATTACATTTTATTAAACTATACATTTATTTATAGGAAATGGATATTTTCAAAATATACATTTATATATTTAAATACTAGTCACAAATTACATGTTTGTGTATATTATAAGAAATTATGATTATATAGGTTAAGCCCCAACCTTATTTTCTTTTGTTAACCTGGACTTTAATCAAATGCATTTCTCTCACCAGCAGTTTCTGCCAGTGCTAGATCACAACTGAGATAAGAATTGTCTGGCTAGCTCTAGTGCTCTGCATGACCCAGCATCCAGTTTTGAGCTTTATTTTATAACTTTTTGGACAATTGGTGGCCAAAATCCTAATCTCAGCAGTAACTCTGCTCAAGGGAACCCAGTCCACACCATTTCTGAATCAGCCAGCAGTACTCCCAGCCACCAGCACAAAAAAATAACCAGGCAGTCTCTTCTGGCAGCAGCCCTTAACCAAAACTTGTCAGCCCTAGCACTACAAAAGACAACATCGATACAAATCCAGTCCTAATCCAAATACCTCTGACAGCCTCTAGACAAACATTTATCTGATCCAACCCTATACACCCCTGATGCAAAGCTGTTGGTCCATGCAGGCCCTCTGAACAAACCTTCATCTTGACACCAGGGATTGAAAACCAACATAAACCCAGTCTAGTCTAGATCTACGCCAACAGTGGTTTCTCCTCCAAACCAGCCCCAGGCCTGGATAGCACCCTTTACTAGACCTTGTTTTGAACCTACCGGTCTTTGCTGCCTCACAGCTGAGCCACAGGGCTAGGGCCCTAGCTATGCAAAAACCACAGCCTGTAAAACAAACCTGAACAGGCTGTGCTTTGCCAGCCCTGACGCTTCCCTGGCAATCCCTACTGGCTGTTTCAGTAAACCTGCAAGTCAGGTGGTTCATATTTGCAGTGCTGATTGCTTTAAATAGTCGACCGCTGATGACTGCTAGCATTACATCATCAGCTGTAGACCCCACCTGACAGTACTGATTCATCCTGCTCAAAGGAGTGCAGATGCGTAACATGAAATGGTCACTCCAAGTTTATTTTGTGTCTGAAACAGACAATATCAACAGAGGACACTTTTTAGCACAGACAGGTGAATATGTGACTTTGGCAACACAGCACATCAGTGGCAGCTCTGCCAATAAAAGGCAAGTCCCCCTATGTGATATTAGTGCTCTGTTCTCTAGATCAGTGTCAGCCAGAAAGACTTCCAAGTGAAACTGACCTCATTTCACCAGGATTTTATCAAACGTGACACTTCTTTCTTTTAGGAAAAAGGCATTTCTATTCACATGAATCAGAATTTTGTATTAAAAACATCAAAACAGGGAGCTCCTCAGAATTTTGGAACAAAATTCAAGTGGAATTTAAGTTTGCTGGCATTTTTTCCAGGTCTTCTGCCTTTCAAACTTTCAAAGTTTATAATGGAGATTTATAATTCTCAAACTATGAATATAAAAAATAAGAACATGAAAAATGCCAGTTCTTCTCCCATTTTGTGATAACACCCTTATTTTTTAGAGAGCTATTTTACTGAATTATTTTTACCATTTACATATCTTGTGAAAAGATTGCCAAGAGTTTAGCACACGAAGAATGTGCCACTGACGATTACAAAGTCAAGAAATCTAGCAATTGTACAATTCAGCTTCTACAGAAACAGCATGAGGTTTCTTCCTGCAATTTTAAAGCACTCCATGTCACCAATAAAGAAACTTAAATGTCAACTCCCACACCGAGTTTCTACTTCTGAATTATAACCAGGTGTCTAACGACCTCTGAATAAGAGCATTCAGGGTAAATTGAAAAGGATTATAACAGTCATTCTGGAGACAATGATCCTAAAACTAGAGTTCTGCTACATCTACAAATTCAATTAGATCTGTTTGCATAAAAACTGCCTTGTCCCAGGAAAGTAAATCTTGACACCCAAAGAGATCCCACTTCGTAAGGAAAACATGCTAATACCACAGAGAAGCCTTTCATCTGATTTTTTAAAGAAAAGTACTTTACCTCTACAAGCTGAAGGCAAAACAGTCATGGCTATAGGAAGTATGGAAAGCAGTTGCCAAGTCTGACATAACTGAGAGGTACGCATGCATTTTGGTACTCCTGTATTAGCCTTATTTGTATGTACACTCCTATACCCAACAAAACCTAACAAATGAAATACCCAGAAGCTAAAAAATTTTGTTAGAAAAATAATTAAATAGTATAGAATAATATCCTTGTTGCATGAAGTAATATCTAAAGTATCTTCTACAGATGTTTATTAAAAAACTAACTGTGATTCAAATGCCAGGAATTTTTATGTGCCTGATCCAACGCAAAATCTAATGCTAACCTTAGAAAATATCCTACAACTGTGAACAGGGGTTTTGTTTGTGCATTTTTCTATATCCACTTAAGACAACAGATATGTCAATAAATTAACACCTGCTGAGCCATGCTACTCTGACTTTCAAAAGATGCAAACACATAGCAGAGCTATTAAAATAGTTTAACCTCAACTCAGCAGTGTCTGTTCTGCCCATGCCTAGCCAGCTTGTACACTCATATTTGCCAGAGAGTCATCATACAAGTAGGGTACTGCCTTTGATTTAAGCAGCGCTTTTTACCTTGCTTTGATAGAGAAGGAAATGCAAGCACCAGGGAATAAAGGTATTTTTCCTGTCATAAAAGGTAACAGTGGAAATACCAGGAACACAGTCCAAACCTCCTGTTACCATTTCAGGGCCATTGGTTTACATGACCAGCTGTCCCCAACAGGTATGTTCTAACTAACCAGGCTGCCTTAAATCCATAGAAAGCACAAAGTGAGCGATACTGTTTACATCACACTAATGTTCATCATCTGGATATCATCTGTAATACAGGTAAAAGTGTTTTAGACTTTTTGAATTGACCAGGATCTGTTTTATTAAGGCATTTTCATTCTGACCTTCAGAGAGAAAGGAATGCATTCTTCAGGTCAGAATTCTCCTTGTGAACCAGTCCTGATAACTTCAGCTTGCTTTTTGTGCTGCTAACATACCAAGATGGGTAGGGGACAGTCTACAGGGCTCTGTTACTTCCCGAGCTAACCCGTTCCGTTCCAGCCCAGCCCAGCTTAACCCAACCCAATCACTTATCACATTTCCCAGTTCACTGTTCAAACTTCCAGCTGCCATCAGCTCTAGGTTAAAGCAAATGTCATCTACCTCTGGGGCCCATGGTGAAAAATTCATGTAGTCCTGGACATGATACAGGCTTTACAGTTTTACAGCTGAAATCCTTCAAGTTCCTTGGACCTACTGGAAAAGGATTTATTTTATTGTAATTCCCCAGTGTTCATTTTTGTATGTGTGTTTTCCTACAGAATGTGTGCATCGCTTCCAGCAATGTGTTTTATATTACCTGGAAGAATAGAAATGCTCTAATGGGAGGAAACAATTTTATTCTTATTGCCAGTGCAACACAAAGCAGAAATTCAAAATGACACCGTGACTTCTCGAGCAAAGCCATCCCATTTATTTTGGAGCTTGGCGACCTCGTTCTCCACTCCCTTACGGTCTTCTGTGCAATTACACTAGTATAAACCCCACAAATTATGGGCCAAAGATACAGACTTTCTTTCTTTTTGCTTATCACAGACGCTGTGATGTCCTTGATTTATATGTACCTCAGCAGCACATACAGAAAGTAATCTGCCTTTTCTTGTAATGAGTTAATATCTTTCCTCTTTAGGGCACACATTGGGTATGCCTTTCTTGGCATAAACTCAGTCCCTTTCCTAAGGAGTGTCCAATGAGGCTTTCATCAGATATTTAACTATAAAGAATTTCATGTACAGTTCAAGAGCTAGCCTGGACTAGGCTTTGTGGTAAATGTCTACTGGAAAATTAAGATCTAGAAAAATCTCTCTCATCTTTCTAATGCATCTTGTCTTACTTTATGTTGCTCTAAGAGGTCAATGACCAATGACCCTCACCTTGATAGTGAAGTCTGCAGTGAGAGGCCCTGATATTCTTAATATCTCCTTGTCAGGAAACTTCTGGAAGTCGATGCTCGAATTGTCCATGAGGAAGGAGCCTGTGGAGCTGAGGCTGTTTTCACTCTTCACACCTTGGAGAGTCTTGGTTTCCAAATCTGACAAATACAAACAAATTAACAGGAAACTAGAGCATTATAATCTGAAGTAAGAGTAAGTGAGAGCAGAAAAAGAAAACCAACAGAAAACAGTGGTTGTGCAGATTTGCCTCCTAAATTAGTGACAATGCAACTCTTTTGTTCTTTTCCACAGTTTATTCACATTCCCATATGTTCCTTTTCTTTTTTCTCCTCCATCTGCTTTTTGGCTTTGTTCAACCCTTAGATTTCTAGCTCCGCATTCACCTCCTCACCCATAGGTCACTTTTTACTCTCTTCCAGACATATTAATCCATTCCTAGTTAAGCATATTTGCTGTCGTTTAACTCACTCTCAGTAAGTCACGCTCCTATGCAGAGCATGACTCAGACCTTCCCCCATGAGTGCTGGCTTTGTTAAGTTGCTGTTCCCTCTTTCAGTTCAAAGGTGGGTCACTAACCACATGTTGCTGTGGTAGACAATTAACTGAAAGCAAGACATCCAGGAAAGAAAGATCAGTACGACAGCAATCCTGCCTCCTCTCCAGAAGTGGTCTGATCCATCCCAGTGGAGTAGGAAGGGAAGGCGAGTGCTGAACCCTCATGAGCTCTCCCTCTGGCTCTCTCTGCATTCACAGCTCCCAAAAAGTGGACGTTAATTCAGATACTGTTTGGTAGCAGTTACTTCTGATTATTAAATGATAATAAACATGTTAAATCATTTATTAAATGGAAATGAACAGTCAGAAAGTAGATCTGTTCCATCATCTAGCTAGCCTCCCCACCAACTCCAGATTATGCTTTACAGCACGTTCACCAGTAAACTGTTTTTTGTAGTTATTTCAAAGTGACAACGCATTTCATCATGAAGGATTGCAAAGCTGTAATCCTTTCGCATGCATTTGTGAAATTATGCACAAATCTTCTCCCACACAGAGAGGCAGCTAAGGCAAAATCTGAATTAGATGGGGACATACTATTAATCTGTGATGGAATATTTTCAGAGACAGTAAATGGGAGAAATGTTTTTATTAGCATGTATTAAGTTGTTAATTAGGGGAAAAAAGATAATTGCAGTAATTAGACTGCTTTTCAGGATGGGTCGTGGGAATTAATTCATGAAGGAAGTTGCTGAGGCAGTACACGAAGAATTTGCTCTGTATTAATGAATTCCTTGGTTTTCAGTGAGACTAGTCTGTTCCTTTGTGATGCACTCAGCCATATATTTATTTCTGGACAAGGCTGCATGCATCAGGGATAAAGATGGTTTTAAGACTTGTGTGTATATAATCAGCCTCCTGTTGACTTCTCCTACAACCAAAGTTCACAGGGCAAAATACTCCCTCCCCCCCAACTGATTGTAGCTCATACATATATAAAATCCTTTGATGGGTGAACAGAAAGATTCATGGAAACATCTGAAACAAGAAAGAGATGTATTTGGACTTATTCATGTTTACACAGAGGGGCTAATCTAAATCTCAACCAGTGACTCAGGCAGACCTCTCTGATTCAAATAATTTTGTCCTGAAATGTGATATGGCCTGAGTGAAGACAGCTTTAGATCACTCTCTCCTGCTAAAATCTCATTTCTCTCTAAGCTGTCTTATAGCTCAATTTCACCCAAAAAATAATAAAATTATGAATTTTTTCTACCTTGGAAGAGAACATCCATACTGGCAAAGAAGACAGGAGAGAAAGGAAGAGTGCAAATCATTTAGTGGGAAAGTTGTAACAACCATACTGGAGAAGCTCAGGAATATCCGAAGGGCCACTTAAAACTGAAGTACAGGCAGCATTTGAACTTAAGTTTTAAGAAAAACAGAAAAGAAAAGAAAAATTTCTTTTCCTTAGTTTATAACCTGTAATTTGCTGGTCTTTATTCACAGCTCTAAATCTAAAGAACTATTAAAAGGTTATGGAATGCCCACTGCTTTCTAAACACAAGCAGTGAGCTACAGAACAGGACTGATAAACCACCCCTTATTTTGCCACTCAGTATAAGTTCTTCGGGTGAAAGAAATCTGGAGAGAGTGGGAACTATTTGGTGTTTCACCTCCTTGCTGACACTAATGTTTGTATTTATACTGACAAGCATAGAGGACTCTAACTGGTCCGTGCTGCAGGAAAGTCCTATTACCTTTTAGAAAAGGAGAAGGGAGCCCTACTTATCTTACAATAATTTGTGCTTCTGAGAGGTTATGCAGTACAGTTTGTGTTTTTTCTGACAGTAAATCCCATTTGCCAACACTCTAGTGTTCGTTTGCTGCTGATGAAAAAAGGAGCAGCTTGTTGGAGAGGGGTTAAGAGAGAGGGATGCAAGGAGTTTCTATTAATGAAAGAAATGGATTTGCCTTCAGTTCTCCCAGCGTATTCTCAAATCCTGAGACTCTTCTCCCAGAGAAGAGGGATACACAGCTGCTGGGATACACAGCTCCCTGTTAGATGAAGCAGGGAAGTATTATAGCCACCAAGTGACTGGCTAGCAGCACTCAGTGGGCTTACCTCCTTGGAGCAATATCACTACTAAGGAGTATGGTTTGACTTGTGCATGCTGTTTCTGACCTTTAGACTGTGATTTTGTGTGTGTGCATGCGCCCATGTGTGTGCACCTACGGGAGTGAGAGAGATTATTGTAACAGAAACATGTGTTAAAGTCATGAGCAGCTTGATGGCTAAGCTCAGCTGTAGGGAAGCTTATACTTTACTGTCCTCAATATTTCTTCACTCAGTGGGATATATTTTATTAATTTTAAACAAAAGCACTTGGCATCAAGCAGGCCAGCCAAAGGATAAGCAAACAGAAATGACTGAAAAATTATGGTGGGGCAAAGGATTCTGCAATGTTGGCCAAGCTCTGCTCTGAAAAGAGCATGTACCACTGATGTAACTGGGTCCAAGGAGAGCTTCTGAGGGCAGGACTCATCCCTGTGTCGAAATCAGTGATCTGAGAGAGGGAAACCAGACACCACAGTGTAAACAGAGCACTGCGGGTTAGCAAGGCTTTCTTAAACAAATGTACACTAGCTTTTTCTACTTACATAAATGATCGGGTCCTTTCAGCACGAGGCGAACTTGCCTGCTTCCATAAGGAATAGCAACCACCGTGTCATCCACTGTGGGAAGGCAAAAATGCATGGAGTAAATAAACAAAGAAATTCCTATCTGTTTTCAAATAAGCAGTGAAATAGATGCTTACAAGGCAGTCAAAAGAAAAGCTTTTGGACCAATTAAACAACGCTATGAATTATGAGATAACATTAAAAATCTGAAAAAATAACTTGTTAAATGTGGTAAGAACCTTCTGCTTAGAAGAACCCAAACCTGTTGATTTTCTTTATTCTCAACTCCTTCATAACCATTTCTGGATTTCAAGAGTAACTAACAGCTTCGTATTTCACCACGACTCCACTTAAACCTCTTCCAAGTCTTTTGAATTGGTGTTTGTGGTGAAGTAGAGAAGCACAAGCCTATTCTGATGCTTAACCACAACAGCCCATTGCTTCACTTGACTCTTTCCCAGTTGAGCCCTACAGCTTCTCCATGACCCTGCCCATGCTATGTAATGATCTCCCACTGCCCTCAGGCATGCCTTGCCTTTCACACTTTTTATTTTAATGACTAAAAGTGCTATAATTCTGCTTCCTTTTCCACACCACTAATGGAAAGCCCCTGGAAAAACAGAAGCCCATTAGACCGTCATGTAAAGAGGTCAAGCAGGATCTTGCACTTATGAAGCCCTTGGGAGCTTTGCCAACTAGATTTAAACTGAGGCGTGAATTAGCATATAGGTCACATGCTGCTGTGAAAGTTAATTAGGTCAGCATTTCTAAAGAAGCAGCAACCTCAGTAATGTCCTGAAGGGAGACAGGAAGGAAAGGCGTGGAAAGATGCTAGAAATGCTCCCAACTCTATGCCTGGGTCGTGGAGTGGGCATCCAGAGGAGGCTGACCTGGACTAACCAGCATGTCTAGGTTCATCATTCACCTTTCCCTGTCCTTTCTGCCTCCTCCTCCTATAAGCAGAAGTTGGGAAAGAAAAAGTATGCATGCCTAACAGGATTTTTTTTTTGCGAGGTGATAGACATGAGAGGAATGAAGTCCCTTTCACTATCTGTTCATTAGAACTGCTCACATCTGTGTCATGTAATGCCCGCTAGCAAGAACTATAGCTCTGCTCTGAAAGCAATGTGTTGCTTTGTCAGGTAAGGCTAACTCAGCCAATAAAAGCATATCATCTTTCATCCAAACATATGAGCTGGGGCCTTAAGTTTCTGACGAGACCAAACTGGGAAAACTATTCCAGCCTAGGAATAATGAGCCTAGCTATGAGATTCAACAAGGCCAAGTGCTGGGTCCTGCACTTCGTCCACAACCCCATGCAGCACTACAGGCTTGGGGAAGAGTGGCTGGAAAGCTGCCTGGCAGAAGAGAACCTGGAGGGGCTGGTTGACAGCTGGCTGAACATGAGCCAGCAGTGTGCCCAGGCGGCCAAGAAGGCCAATGGCATCCTGGCCTCTATCAGAAATAGTGTGGCCAGCAGGAGTAGGGAAGTGATCGTGCCCCTGTACTCGGCACTGGTGAGGCCGCACCTCAAATACTGTGTTCAGTTTTGGGCCCCTCACTACAAGAAGGACGTTGAGGTGCTGGAGCGTGTCCAGAGAAGGGCAACGAGGCTGGTGAGGGGTCTGGAGAACAAGTCTTATGAGGAGCGGCTGAGGGAACTGGGGTTGTTTAGCCTGGAGAAAAGGAGGCTGAGGGGAGACCTCATCGCTCTCTACAACTACCTGAAAGGAGGTTGTAGCGAGGTGGGGGTCGGTCTCTTCTCCCAAGTAACAAGCGATAGGA
>NW_008794774.1:6450529-6491463 GCF_000699145.1 Aptenodytes forsteri | reverse complement strand
GGGAAGTGGTTGAGTCCCCATCCCTGGAAGTATTTAAAAGACGTGTAGATGCGGCGCTTAGGGACATGGTTTAGTGGGCATGTTGGTGTTGGGCTGATGGTTGGACTCGATGATCTTAGAGGTCTTTTCCAACCTTAATGATTCTATGATTCTATGATTCCATAAATCAGGATTCTCAGTTACCAGCAAAATAGTTATTAATGTCATCATTTTATGTCAAAAAGTGAAGAGAGGCAACAGAAAGACGGAAAACTACAGGAAACAGGGACTTCTTTTAAACAACACATTCATCCATCCAAACCTATAAGATCCCAAAAATGTGAACTAGAACCCTTTTAAATTTTAAATTCAGTCATGTGTCATAGGAATTTCTGACACTCTTACATTGGAGAGCTTTATGGGGTGAAATATCCATACTTTTGTGGCCTCTTAATATCCCAGGAGTGAGGGGGCAAATGTAGGCAGTCTGATAAATCTCTGAGTGTCACAAGAGTTGCATGGAGATCAAGCCTGTTCATGTGCCCAGGCTCTTCTGAACCTTGTCTCCATTTTCAAAATCTGATTTGATATGTTTCCTCAACCTATCCAGAAATTTCAGTGTCTCCTAAGACTTCTATAACACTGGGGTTAAACTCTATTCAACACACTCTGCTCCTACATATCTCTGATATCAATTAATTAGGAAAGATAGACATCTTTCATTTCTACACAGAATTCAAATTTTCTATTTGAAAAGACAAATATTCAAATCTTACAAAATTCATTAGATATTGATATTCTAACGCTGATTTTATTGGTACCATTCTGGCACTCATATTCAAGATACCTAGTAGGATAAATACATTTTATCCATTTTGAGGGAAAAAATCCATGAGTATGACATATTATTTTGCTGTATATATATATATGTCATGTTTATTGGAATAAGTCTGGGAAAACAATAACTAATTTTTCAAAAAATATTAATGGTCTTTTTACAAGTCTTATTTAAAGACAGTCCCATGTCATTATTATATTTGACTGTCTCTCAATTATGAGCTCTGTGTTGGAGAGTTAACAACTCACTGATATGTCACAGAAAAATCAGACAGTTTAAAGATCATGCAAGCTTATATATCATATATTCTTAGCTTGTCTCTTCTGCCCCGGGGTATTGCTAGGACTATATTTCACCTGATCTTGTTGCTCTCCATTTGAAGTCCTAGCACACTTTATGTGAAATGCAAAGCTCAGTGGGATTTATGCTTATCACAGTGCTTCCTGCTTTCGCAAAGCAGAAGCAGTAGGGACTGAAGGATAATTTCCTGAGGTTAACAGTGATAAGAAGGAGACATTTCCTGTGAAGAGACATGTGAAAGTAAGCATGGTAATATTTAGTCACAGCTCCCTCCAACAATAAGCAGAGAGGCAGATCGTGGAGCAGCCAGGTGGAGCACTCTGAAGAAAAGGCGCAAAGTGTGTTAGTGGGCAGTTGATTTCCTCCAGAGAAGATGCATAGGGAGTTAAGGGAGAGTCCCAGATAACTGAGAGGACAGTGGCCCAGGGCTGTGAAGAACGTGCAAGGATTTAGGCAAAGGTTGTATGTCAGGTACATACATCAGAGTCCCATGAGAGATCAGTTTCTTCTGGTTTTGGATTTTGAATTTGGATTTTGTCCAAATGGTCTAACTGTCAGTTCTCATGATGAAAAATTGAGTTGTTTCTATTTCCCCATTACTAGTGATATTCAACAGAAATCTGGAACTGCATCTATTTTTGACAACCATGGCAAGAGTAATTAGATAAATATCTATTCTGCCTCACCATAGCAATTTCTACAATTCTCTTTTAAAAGTAATCAATTTCACTGGTAGATGTCAATCTTTTTTTAGAGAAATACTAACTTTGCACAATTTTATCAGCAGAATTCACCCTCCGCTCATGGGATCAACTCTCTAGCTCCTTGGTGAATACAAAGAAGCCTGCTTAAATACAGCTCATCTCCATAGGAAGATACATACACTCTTTCCAAAGGGAGATATTATGAAAAAAAGAAAGATCCACTTCCTGCAACTTAGAAAGATTGAACCACCCAAGCTTAGGACTAAGAGAAAAGAATATTTCTGGAATGAATGAAGTCTTTTGTAGCTTTTTTTTTTTTTTTAAATAGAAACAAGAGCATAGACACAGGTGCTTCCTTTTTCATAACAATGTAAGAGAGAATTCAACATCACATTGCCTCCTGCCCTGCCATGCTTCTGTTTCTGAGGCCACTGGGAGATGTATACTACCCCTATAAATACTGAGGAAGCTGTTCCCGTAGCAAGTGCTAAGTGTTTAAAAGCTCTGTGAATTTCTTTCTAGTACTATCCTTCTCCTATGCCGTTGCATGATATAAACAGCACGGAGAAGGGAACTGGATATGAGCACCAAGAGAAAATGAATTCAGTATGATGAGCTCAAGACTGTGTCTGGAGTAGTTTTGAGGTATAAACAACTTCAGAAACTATTGGGACAACGCTGGATTAATGGTCATTGTCCAATTTCCCTAGCACAGTCCTCAAAATTGGATGCTGTGCTCTGTTACGCAAATAAAAATCCCAAGTGAGCCCACAGAACACCTCTGCTGTTATCTGGTCACTGCTGCACATGTCCCTTCTGATTCTTCTTATGTTGCATGGCAGGCTGGCTCACATAGGCTTTTAATGCCTTGTTCATACTACAGACAAAATAAACATAATTCTTGAGAAACAAGAATTATTTTATAGAGATAACTTGGAATTAAGCTATTAGCCAAACGTAATCCAGTCATTCCAGCAAATAAATCAGGCCCTGATCCCAGATATGCTTGTGTAGATACATTCACAGTGACAAATAATCAAGATACTGACACAGACAAAGTGACAGGCATTTAAACAGCGCTGAGGAAGAGAAATGCAGAAAATAAACACAGAGTAGATTTTTAAAAGTTTTTCAACATTTAAAATCTCAAATTTTCACAGAATGTGCATAAACCGTTTGGAAGCAAACCTCAAAAAGAATTCATATTAATTCACACATGTGAAGGATATCTGTAAGTGTGCCTTTACAATTGTAAAAAGACAATTTAAAGGAGCACTTACTTTTGATATATTCAAAAGTCATACTGTGTTGCATAACAACATGTATGTCTACAGCAGGGGAAAGAATAATGCCACGTGGTTTATACAGAGTGTATACAAAACCTGATTATCTACTTCAGTTCTGTGTAACAATTATGTGCATGCAAATGTGTCTGAACAATCCATTCTCTAACATTTTTTTCACATTTGTCTCACTCTAAGACTATGCTCTGTCATCTGCTCTACTACCTATATAGCATTCTTTATATTTAATAGCAAACCATTGGGAGTAGGGACATTATTTTATTAACATTTTAGTACTGTGCGTAGTATATTAGTGCCTTTATCCTCGGTAGAAAAGAGAGGAGCACCTTTTTACCACAAAGCAACTGAAAAACAATGAATTATTCCTACAGGAAAAGACATTTGCCAAAAAAGTTCACAAATACTGTCATGCCTAAAGCAGCCTGGAGATTTCTGAATCTGTTCATGCACATTGCAGAAACAGTAATAATGAGGTGAAATTCCATTCCTGAATCTTTGTGAACTATTTCCTTTGCCCTCTAATGTGGAGTTCTGCCTCAGCAATGGAACTCTTATGAGGGTTATTCCTTTCCTTCCTTCATACAAAATAGTTGTCCGTCCACTCCCTCCCTCCCTCCCTCCTTCCCTTCCTCCCTTCCTCCCTTCCTCCCTTCCTTCCTTCCTTCTTCCTTCCTTCCTTCCTTCCTTCCTTCCTTCCTTCCTTCCCCTCCCTCTCCTCCCTCCCTCCTTCCTTCCCTCCCTCCCTCTCGCTCTTTTTCTTTCTCCCACTCTCTCCCTCTCAGTCAGCAAACACAGACCCACTGCTAACTGCTGCTCTGTGTGCTGTGCTCCATACCTAAGCAGGTATTCTCTAACAGAGAGAAGTTTTTGTAAAAACGACCTCTCGTTCTGCTCCTCCCAGAAACTGAATGTTATCTATATAGGAATCCACAAGTGTACACACACAGTCTTCAGCAGATATTACACTGTTATTTGAATCTTTTAGGTCATGTGTTATTCAGCACTGGAAAAAGTGCTCCAGAACAGTAGAGCTGGTCTGATTAAACTCTAATGCCACTGAGTAGGGCTGGGGGCAGGTTTGCATGACAGCATACATGATTCCTTAGGTGTGTCTACATAGGCATGACAGTGCACCTACCTTTTTACCCTTCCTTCAAACTGGCCAGACATGCGCAGTCTCATCCAAAACATTTATAGCTCCATCTATGGTGCTGTAACCAGACTGAAAAGCCTGCCTGTGGTCCAGGATAAACTAACCCTGTCACTGGGGCACAATAATGCTACTTTAACACTCTTGAGTTGAAGCTGGCTCAGACAGTGTGCGGGAAAACCCACGTCTGTCCATACCCATCCATGTAGGCACCTCCTGACTTAGGCACTTCAGTCCACCCTAGGACTGAGTCATCATGCTCAGTGTGCAGGCAGACATGCTGCAGGCGTAGGTCTGGGAGGGAGCATTGTGCCAGGTTGGCACCACCATCCCCCCAAGGTTCCCCTTTGCTGTAGAGCAGCATGAACCACTCTGTTCAGAGCAGTGTGGACTGAGTCCTATGCCTAGCCAGCTAATACAGCCAGAACAGTGCCGGTAGAGCCAGCTCTTCTTCTTCTCCCTCTCCTCCCAAGCAACTAGCTAGCTAAGACGGGTAATATACTGGTGATGCCTTTCCACAATCCTCTGTTCACCCCCACAGCCAGAGCTGTAGACTGAGCAAGCCTGATTTAACCCTAGAGGGAAGAAACTGTGGGGACAACCACAGCTGATCATTCAACTGCCTGAGAAAGAGTGGGGTGAAATATAGCTTGCAAGAAACACGTATTTCACTAAGAGGGCAAGATGGCACTTTAGCAGAAGGGACAGCTTACGTTTATTTGCTGAGAGCTGGGACTTATACTGGCCTCGAACCAACCGGCAGGTGGACCCATCGCCATTGCAGACCCCACAGTTATCTTCCTTGACAGTGCTTCCCAGCTGGCGGTCACAGCCAACGATCTGGCAAGAAAGAAAGATGTGCAGTTCAATGTGAGCACCTACTGACTGACTGCTCGATCCATCTCTGCAACTAATTACTGCCAAATTTCTCTCTCGGCATCTCTAGAGGGCCATAAAGTACCTTAGCAATGAAAGAGGCTGAGCAAATGTGGCTGGGAGTTTGAACTGAATTCAGACGTGAGATAGTGAGCAGGTTAGTACTCAATGGCTTTTGCAGTCCAGAGAAAGGAGAGTATTGTTGGAGGTTGTTTTTTTAGGGCATTGTGAACATTTTTTGGTCAGAGTCCTATCAGAAATTACACTTCTTAGAGTTTCACAAAGAAAAATGCCTGAAATAGATAAGAAGACAGATAAGAAGCAGACAGATAGATAAAAGTAAAGAGCAGCACAGATAAATAGTAACATGGCTGAGATCTCAGTGAAATTCTACCTGCTATGCAGTTGGGAAAACCATGTGATTTTAATTATGTTTTACAATAATCCCATTCCACACTATCAATGCCTGTGTTCAGACATTGGTAAAGATCTGATAAAGAAGGAGGGAATGGTTAAAACAAAAGAACTGAGTCAGAAATGCAATTACCTGCTCTGAAACTGGCTTTATGCTTATGTGCAATTTGTTTGGTTCAAAATTTTATAGCTTGAATAGATAAACTACGCTTCTCAGTTTGCAAAAAAGCTGTAGTTCCCAGGAGAAACAATATATATTTATAATTAAATACATTTAAAATTAAATAAATGGAATATAAATTTGCTTAGCACAGTGCTAATGTAGGCCTTTTGTTTGAACTTTGAATTCAGCATTCAAGTTATGTATTTTGCACATAAATAATTGAAATCCAAGAAATTAAGCGAGTCCATACAGTGTTATAATTATATATACTAGAAAATAAAAGGCCTTCTAGCATTCTGGTGTGCAAAGTAAACAATGAAAAAATATTTACGTATAAATTCTACTACTAAAGAGTTTGTGCTAAGACTCTTAGACAGAGAGTATATATAAACACAGGGAATTTTAAATAAAGTGCTTATTTCAGCCTTAAATTTTCCTGCATCTGTGAGTTTCAGTTAAAGCAGAGACCTGGGTCCTAGAAACTGATAAGAGTAAACAGGGCGCTTATCATCCAGGCTTATAAAAGCTGCATGTATAACTTGCCCACTTAAACATTCAGACTAGTATTCCTTATTTGTGCAAATCTACGTGCACAGAATTGCAGGTCTCTGCTAGGGTGAGATGTACTTCTGGGTTTGACACTTTCTCTTGACTTGCCTGTGAAAATGCAGGCTTTGATTAATATCCATTATTTACTTTTAGCAATTCAGTTGCTGTTTCTAACATCATTATTTTACTAGTGGCACAATAGCAGTTTCCTTGGTTATCCATCATATTGATAGTAGAATTAATTTAATTTAAATCATTATAGGTTTAGATTCAGGCTTGATGAAAGCTATCATCAAATTTCTTTGACTTTACCCACTTCTACTGGGTCAGAACTGGGTCAGTCTCCTATGCTTCTGCATTATATTATGATGTCTCCAGGGGAATTAATGAGGCCTAATGGAGTAACAGTCAAGCATAAATTATACATTTCCCTGAAAATCTAGTCATACCAAGACTGCAAGAGGCATTTTATCACATTAGAAACACCATGACAAATAATGGTTACATAGCTGAAGCAAAGTTAAGATTATCTGGACTGTGACTACTCCATACAAAGCTTCCAAGTACAGATATATAAATTATAGCAGTGATTCCATGTAAGATTTAGGTCTATTTTTTTCTCAATAAGAATATCCGTACAGGAGCTGAACCACCTTTGATATACACAGGCTGGTTTGCTTTAACTTTCATGAATGTCTCTGTATAGACAAGATGTGAAAAAAATGGCTTGCATGATCTGAAAACTGTATGACATAATGCCTACAAAGCAGATTAATTTCCTTCAAGCGCATTACAGCTCACTAGCACCCACAGTGAGAAAGGTTCTGCTGAGGAACTCAGATATCGGAGGAAAGGCCAGAATTCCCTTTCATATCTGCTCATAACATATGTTATACTCACTCAATGGTTCAGTCTAGAGTGGTATCCAAATCTGCATGCCTTTGCCTATTTTGAAAAGAACATGTGAACTGCCTGGATGTGAAAAGGGCTGGATGTTAAATCCAGGTATGAGGCAACCAATTTCAAAACCAGCCTGTACTACTTTAAAGCCTCTTTAACTTTATGAATCATCAGCTCACACATTGCCATGGGCTGTACTCTGATTAAAGTTAATTTATAAATTGAGCAATTTGGAGCTAGGTCACAACTTGTAGAGGAAACTGCCAGGAAAATCTCAGGTGTGAAAGGAAGTTATATTGAGGTTCGTTGCTCTTTTTGAGATAGACAGCCATTGCCAATGTATAGCATACAAATAATTCTTTTGCTGAAATGCTGTATTTCAAATGGAATTATGAGCAAACTGGAGACATCTTGTGAACACCAAAACTTCAGAGGTATTTACAAAATGTCTTTTACTCTTCCTATACTTGGTAGTCCATCAGATAATTTTATGCTACTAGAAATTGTGATAAAATTAAATAAATTTCCTATTTCTCCCCCAGGTTTCTGCAGAGATTTTGCTTTACCCTGTTAGATTATCTGTCTTAATAGATATCCAGAGTTCTGGGAATATGTATGAAATTTTCATTAAAAACCCTTATGGGTGATTAACTAATGCCTGAAATAAAAAATGTTCCCAAGTTCACTGCTTTTTTCTTTTTTCTTCCATTCACTACCTAGGGAAATCCTTCTTCCATCTTTTGGAGATAATTACAGTCAGTAAAACAGTTGGTAGTGTTTGCAATGGAGTCACTGATGCTTTAAAATGAAAAACGCTACTCCAGATCTTTTATATTACTTTTTAGTAGCTCTTACGTGAAAACATTATATAGGTTGGACTCTTATGAAAGCAAAAGATCAGACAAGGAAATATTAAAGTGCTCCTGAAAAAATACACAGTTCATGAGAATAATAACTTTTGTCTCTATGAGCAGAAGAAACATAGGTTTGGCTGAGTTGAGATGAGAATATGTAATTTCCATAACATTATTTTCACTTTCTGTCAAGGCTGCAGAGAACTCGCTGCAAAAGATGAAGGTATGGGTGAAAATATGTCACCATCCCCCCCAGAAATCTCCAGAGAGTTAGCAAGGAACAGGAAGGCAGAATTGTTTCTTTCAGCATCCACCCATAACGTGAACAAAACACAGAGGGGAGGTTTTGGAATGGCTGCTATCAGGGATGCCAAAGATGCAACACACTAGGAGAGACCCAGCTACCAGGAAAAGTAGATTCACTTAGGCTGTAGAGCTAGAAAAGCCTGCCGAGACACTGACCTATGGGCATACTCATCTGACAAGGGGTGGTTGAGGACTCATCATGAAAATAAGCACGAAGGAAGATACTGCTTGATCACCTTGGTAGGCAAAGGAGTGAATAGCGATATTGTACCTCTAATCTACAGCTCAGAGTAATGGCTTGGTGGACACAGTTTGAAACAAAATACTGACATTTTTGAATCAGACGTCTGGGGAGTATTTCACTCTCTGAAAAGCTTTGAAATGTCATCTCCTCATCTTGGTTTGAAACTAGAACCAATGTTGAAATTCTGAAGTTTCTGTGGGATGGAAACTTCCTTTTCCAATGCATTCTAGTCCTGATCTTAATATATCCTGCGGGGTTTAGGGAGATGAAGTCTTTTTCAATCCATAAAGGGCTGGGAAGGAAGCCCCCACCAGGAACAAAAATGGATTACTGCAACAAGTTCTGCCTGGAAATGTTCTGAAGTAAGCAGTTTTCATACTCATTTCTATTACATGTTAAGCTTCCTCCCCTTAAAGCAGGGTAATGAAGCACAGACTTTCCACACTGAAATCTTTTGAGTTTCAAATTGCTGAAGTGCGGTCAGAAGCTTGAACTGCAGATTGTTACCGCACAAAATGTCAGAAGCAGCTCCATTCAGTTCCCTGACAATCTAATCCAAACCCCATTAAAATCAAGAAAATGCACTTATCAGTTCATAGGCTTTGGGTGAAGCTCTTGCATATTTCTGAAGGTGTTCCTATGAAGCTTATTGCTGTTGTGGTTAAATGCCCTTATAGCAGTAAAGGCAGATCATGCAGAGCTCTGGAGGTCTCGCAGGATATGGAAGATGTCAGCCATGCAGTACCAGAGTGAGGAAATCACAGGTGAGTACCAACTCCCTGCCCAGTTCTTTACCACCTCTAAAGTGAGTTGATTTTTTATTCTTCGTATGGGTTTAGCATAAAAAAGTTAGCAACAAAAAGCCAGAATAATAACAGCTAATCCCTAGTTGGCCGAGCCTGTATTTTTTTTCTGGCATGATACCACAGTTCTGCTCAGAGGTAAAGATTCCATATTACGTTTTAGGCTGAAGTCCCATACTTCATGCTGAGTTTGATTTTTCCCCGCACTCCCACTTTTACTACACTGGCAGCCAGTGAGTTGGCAAAACAGAAAAATAAGGATATTCCTGATTCTGAGATACATACACAAAACAATTTTTACAGGACACTGCAAGAAAAAAGATGGTCATCAAGTTAGCAGAGCAACTGCTCATGTACAGTTTAAAGGCATCAGGCTGAAAGTCCCACAACAGGAGTTGGAACTAACTCACTGAGTGCGTGCACAAATGTTATGTGTGTATGTGTTCCCCTTCTGGACATGAACTCTGGCTCAGTTTAGCAGATTTTTCCAGAAATAAAACTGGACTAGCAATGATAGGTTCTGCTTCAGCCCTGCTAGCCTGGAAATGCCCTGAAGTAAGAAGTTTTCATAATAATTTCTATTAAGTATTAAGAAACTCTGGGCAGGAAATAATGTAATAAAGCAAGCTTGCAAATCTAGCCAATTATAAATAAATCTCTCTGTTTTTCAAAGGGCCTGTCTGCAGTTCAAACACAAGAAGTTCTGAGAATCCGAGAAAAACAAAGTTGCCCTTCACATGGATACTAATGTGGGGCTCAAACTGGGACTTGTGTTGATTGCCACTGCTCAGCTGAAGAAAGTTTTGGATCAGAGCCACTCTTTCAACTGGGTCCAAAATCTTGTTTTACAATCAGGATGAAGAGCTGTTGTACTCTTTAAATTATTGTGGAGAGAACAAACTCCAGGCTGTACAGCAAACTGGAACTGGACCGGTGTCTGTGATACAGGGTCTCGCAACCCCTGCTGAAGTGATATCTGGCCTTCAGTTCACTGACATCTTACGATGACAGTTCGCAGCCTCAGCATTTTTCTGGCACAGCCTGCCAACATTATCCTGTGCCAGGCAATCTTGTGCAGCACCAAGCACCAGGCAGGATGCTCCTATGTCCCAAGGAATTTAGGTGCAAGCACAGCACAATCAGCAACTATAATTGAAGACTGTAAGATGATTTTCACAATGGCAAGGCAGTTTGCAACTGTGCTGGTAACAGTAGCCCCAGTGACACGTGCAATCAATGTACTTGCTTGGCACTTGAGCCAAACAAAACTTGCAACCGTTCAGGCAGTGTAAACAAACTTCAGTCACTGATCAGTAGCCAAATTGTTAAATATAACCACTGGAGTGACTGAGATCCACCTTCCAACATACTAAGCATGTGGCTGGCCAGCTCAGTGATTTGTTATTGTTTGTTGCCTTATCTACCACTGATCCACTGAAACCGATTTGCAGATCCTGCTTGGTATCTACCCTATCAGCCTAGCATTCCCAGCTAGCCAGGGTTCTCTGCTATTACTATTTTTAAACCCAGACCAAGACCCTCATGGAGCCTCACCTGAGCAGCACAGCAGACACAATACATTGAGAATCAGTGGTTCAGCCAAAGCTCTAGAAGCAAAGAGCAAACACCCAGCAGCAGAAGGAACTCAAGAGAAATTCCTATTTCTCAGGTTTCCCTCAGGGAAAAGAATAAATGTAACCTCATTCTGAAACCACTCTTGATTTTAAAAGAAGCAATTAAATCAATTTAAAAGCTACAACTTCTAAATGAGGATTTATAGAGGCATTAAAATCTTGGATGTGGGAAAAAGGCAACTCCTAACCTTATACACAGATTTCATTAGAAGGAATCTTCCTACATAAAAAAAGATTGAATTTTTCAGGTTCAGTCATACATAACCAACCAATTTATTGTGTGGGCCAACGTAGGAGAGCCCACAGATGTGGAAACAAAGCCATATCTAGTTCATTCTCTGACGATACAGAAATCCAGAGGCTGCTGTTCTGTAAGGAGCAACACTTAAACAGAATTAAGTTTCAAGAGTTTATAAACAGATGACAAGAGGAAGAAAAGAGGCTTTTGTGATTATTCGCCTTCACTTATCCATTTCATTCAAACTTTTCTTTGTTTTTGGCTGGATTTGGGTTCACATGTCCATATTCTGCCAGAGTAAGAATGAGTTTCTGCTTTATTCTTTCATGCTTGTGCTCTTAATGATGGAGGAGAACAAAAAACCCTAACTTTTTTTTAGTCAGTGCTCTATAGCAGGTTGTTATTGAAATGTTTGATTTTCTCCAGAAGAATCACACATACTGTCTGGATAGATAGCTTATTTAGCATTTCCAGCGGAAAGATTTCCCAGGTTTTATAGAAGATGAAAATACTACAACAGAAGGTGATTGCAAAGGCTATTATAAGTCAAAACTCATCATGGCAGCTGTCCTTCAGCTTCATCATAACAACGTGCCTGAGAAACCAAAAGTAAATTCAACCAGGTCTGCCCTCTGGACATATTCTCTTCTCCTAGACTATGAAGCACTAAACTGTAAGAGCATTTAACTAGCACTTGTGACACAATACATTTGACTGTGATCCTTTGTCAGCCCTGGTGACTTCACAACATACTTGCTACTGCCACTCAGACCTCTCTTCTGTTGGGCGTACAAGCTTCCTTCTCTCAGACAGGCTTCTTTTGTTGACAGGAGCTGGTCCTCTGTCGGCTGGATCAATGGGGATCCAGCTGCAGTGCCTTGCTACAAACAGTGCCAGCATAGAATTTCTGGTGCTTCAGGCAGTCACATAATCTGTGTTATCAAGGAACAGACTTCACGCACAGTTCAAATACTTGAGAGAGACTGCATGTCCCCAAGCCACTGCTGAAATTGCTTAGTCTATATGGTATTCCAACCTGCTGCTCAGTGTTAAAAGGAGTGCATGCAGGCTCTAATGAGAAGACACTTGGAAACTAGCTAAAACGCCTCCAGCCCCCCTGTCCTGGATCTTCACAGTAACTAGAAGCCTTGCCACGGTCTTCAGTGAGAACCACACATCTAGTTTGGTGGGCACTCTCAAAACTACCCAGCCAGCATGGACATCTTGCCACCTCCATACAGCACTAAATCCTCTGTGCTACTCCACACACCTCAGATTTTCGGGTGTGCTAAGGAAATACATGGACACAGATGACTTCCTGGTAACTGTAACAGAACTCTTAGGAGTCTCCAAACTGTTCTTTTGAATTTCTTCTTTTTGCTAAGCCCCCAAATTACAGCGTGCTTCACCCCCAGCAAAGGGAGGTGCTCCGTGTGCTGCTGGTCAGCCATACCCAGAGTAGACAGTTTGTCTACTTGGGAGTAACAGCAAGTATTGTTTCTGCTGAAAGACTAGAACAAAATATCTCTGCAGTGGTGCCAATCTCTGTTGGATCATGAAGTGGAAAACTGATAACTCATGGCAGGGGAGTGAAGTTCTAATAATGCAAATGCAGATTCTTTCACACAATAAACATATCCCCATTTCCTTGCCACTCTCTGCCACAAAAATGTTGTTACCTGGCATAATGATAGCAATTTAAGCATTTGGCTGTTACACTTATGAGTCATGAGGTTCTCCACCCCACTCCTTTCTGTGTGCTGGAAAGATGTCATGCTGGGGGAAAAGCTACTTCTCTCATCTCAGAACAATGATACGCATCAACAAGAAAACAAAATTAAGATTTGTTATCCACAGAACATGAGGTAGATGAGGATGGAGAGTATTAGACAAAAAGTTCAAACAGCAGTTCATCTGTTCAGCCTGACACAGTTCAAAAGCACCTGACCATCAGAAATCAAGAATTCAGTACTTTCTGAAATGTGATCTCCCCAAAAGGCATGTAGGTTTCAATACAGTCTAAAAAAAGATGGATTAATTTTGAGCATTTAGGACCAGGAGCTTGGTGCAGACATCAGAAACTGAAAAGCCATCATGCCAAAAGGATGGGCTGAATTGAAAGACAGCTTAGAACTGATCCTGTTACAATGCCTTCTACATGTCTGACGAAAAAAAACCTACCCT
Organism: Aptenodytes forsteri; assembly: GCF_000699145.1. Lineage (NCBI taxonomy): Eukaryota > Metazoa > Chordata > Aves > Sphenisciformes > Spheniscidae > Aptenodytes > Aptenodytes forsteri. The sequence continues at coordinate 6,478,023 of NW_008794774.1, read as the reverse complement.
CTTGCCTAAATAATACCGTTATTATTACACCTTTTGCATTTTTCTTCTGGTGTTTTATAGCTCAGAAAAGAAAAAAAAGAGCTACAAACAGGAGCCAGAAATAGCTGAACTACAGGAGACTGAAATCCCAGCAACATGTAAATACCTAGACTCTTTTTTTCCCAGTGCTTTCCTTTGTTTTAACCTGACTTCTGTCATAGGGTTGGCAGAAGAAAAAGATCATTACTGGAAGCTGTCATGGGAGACCAAATGCCTCTAAAAATTAATACACCCTGGTAGAAACACAAATGATGCCTGTTTGTAGAGAATTAACGGAACAAAGGCCATTCATTTCTCTACTTTGCCATCAAATGGGCAAATGACAGGCACTTTCAGTCCTCATGTACGAATGCAAAACAGCAATACAGGTAAAACTCTCTTTCTGGAAATTATTGTCTCAGAGTTTTCATGGTTAGATAATATGCCAAATTAAAGTGCAGAAAAATGGGTTCTTGTCAAAATAAGCACATGATCCCCAGTGTTACCAGTAGCAAGCATGGATGAGAATAGTCTCTAATATTAGAGCAATGAGTGTTGCACGGTGGAAAAATGCAGGCCATTTTCCTCCAGGGCTTCAGAGAGGGTGGGAAAGAGTGCTGGCCTTCTCCTTCCTTAAAAATGGAGTTGACTTGAAGGGTCTGAGGAGGGCATGCAAAGAAATCAGGTCCCAAGCTAAGGAATGACTAGGAACGGCCACGGGCCCAGGTGCCAATTTCTGCAGCAGAGCCCCAGGCACATCCCACAGGGGCAGTTGGGGCCTGAGGCAGTTTTGTGAGCCTTCAAGAGCCTGCTGAGGTGACCACCTAATCTATGTTCTTTAAAATCCATATTTTACCTGTATCAAGCAGATTTACTGTGCCAGTGAATACAATATCCACACACCAAAGTCAGCGAACACAGTGTTAAGTGACACTGTTACCCTGATTAGCTCTGTATTTTGGGCTGAACTGGAAACAGGAAAGGATCCATGCAACAACACTTTGTAGGTGGAAGGGAGAAAGAGAAACCGTCCATCCTGAAATTGTGATAGACAGGCAATATGGCACAGTCATCTACTTAAAGGAGAGTAGATTTTTCCACACTTCTGACATTATACACCAGCCAGTGCAGCCTCTGTCTCTGATGAAAAAAATCAGAAGCACACACACGTATATATATATATATATATAGCCATTTAAGCATGTGAATATATAGAACATAATAATTTGGTAACTATACAGTGGGAAAAACTGTTCAACAAAATGTATCTTCACTGCCAAAAAGTCTACAAAAAAGTCTGCAAAGTAGGATATGGGAAAAGATCAGATGTGTAAGTTTCAAACCCCTGTATAATGACAGATGTTCCCATTTATCACATTTTTGTATTTATATGTTATTATTTCACCTACTAAATCTCCAAACCCTACCTAACAAAGCAGCATATGACTATCCAGAAGGTAGTTTTTCCCTTACATTAAAAATATTTTTAGAATTGGTGAATCACAATTCACAATCAATTTCTTTGCCTATCACAGATTTATAACAGCAAATAAGTAACATCAAAATAGTAAGTAACAGTACTTAATGTTAATATTTGAAACAAATATGTTTTATTTGTGAAGAAGCTGTATGAAACTATCTTCAATACACTTCTGGCAAAATATTCTTAACCCAGTGTATTCACTGCCTCAGTTTGAGATGAACAATAGCTTTGGAAATTCAACTGAGTTTTGTTGGCTACAATTCTATTGCAATACTGACTTCAAAAATAAACAAGCCATAGCAAGCCATTGCACTTTATTAAAACATCTTTTGTAATGTTTTTTAAAATCAGTGGTTTTTAGCCTGTGTCCATATTATACTGGGGTCCATAGACTGACCACTTTTGTTACAGGTACTTTTCACTGTCTGAAAGGTAGCTAAGGAAACTAGCTGTTGTCAGCTTACTTGAATTCACTACGCAGCTCAGCAGGAAAACATCTTAGGAATCAATAAATCAGGAAAGTTAAGAAGTACCTCTAGTAGTATTTGGTAGTAGATCTGTAAAGAACAATTTAATACTATCATAAATAGTAGACATTAAGATAAGCATTTCTGGGATGCAGCTTGCTCTAACTAACAACCTGTAAAATTGCAAGAATGTAATGGAGAAAGATGGGCAGTTTTGGGAGAAGAAACAAAAGTGCTTTTTCCAATCCTGGACAACCTTTTTGTAGTAACAAACTTACTTAAAGGCCTTCTTAGAAATGACCAGCTTTTTCATCATTGGCTCTAATCCTGCTATTATTAGATCTATAATATGATTCATTTTGTTATTGCACCATATATATGAAATAATTTCATGGTCTTGCATAAAAACAACAGCAACAACAACAATAGTAGTGGTGACGATGATGATGATGACGATGATGATATAATAATAATATTCATACAATTAGGATCAGAGCTGTTTTTTCAACAGCAGGACAGTCTAAGACTGCTGTAAAATTATTTTAGCTTTATGCTGAAATAACAGAAAGCAAAAGTAGGCCTCTTTTATCTTGAGTCTTCAAAGAAATTTAAAGGAGTCAATAGGTCTTATACACCTGCATGTATAAGAAACCAGTCAGTATTTAACACATCCCAGACACACATCTCATGAATTTCTTGGGCTAGGAAGACTGTTTTTGACTCATTTTTGACTCATTTTTGACTCACTTTGACCATTCAACTAAATGTTGCCATTAATTGTAGGATCATTCTTTTTTTCAGGTTTTTTCAATAAAATTTACACTGTCTTTCAGAGGCAGTGGCTACACTTTTTGCCTTTGATGGGAGACCTTACATAGTTGCACCCTTTCAGCACTTAGCTAAAAGGGAGTGTTCTGGTTATAGACATTTTCAATGTCTAACCTTTCAATATGAAAATGTCATAAGCTTTGTAGAGGCTGTCATGATTTGTCACAGAGAAGGACTCCTGTTGTCCTGTGCTGTGGCTGAAACGTTTAAAGCAAGACCCCAAACTACACACTTCGCTGTGTCTTGTATTGCAGGCCAAAAAGAAAAAAAGAAAAGTATATGAAAAGAGTAAATGCCTGTGAGAATGGAGAGGAGGCAGCGATTCTACGTGGACAGGGAAATGGCTGTATTTTCACTTGCCTGGTTCCTGTGAAGCTGGGATCCCTGGGCTGTGGAGGAGGAAAGAACAGCAGAAGAGGAGGGCCATTCCACATGTGTAAGTAAAAGAGACTGCCCAGACTGCAAGCATCTCATCCATGAATGTGACTTCAGGGAAGCAATACTCATTTACATCAGGTGAGGATTTGGCTATGATACTGATGGGACCTGCTTTTTGGAAACACTGCGCAGCATCTTACTGTCTGGCCACATATTTAATAAAAAAACCATAATAGTTATTAAAAAAACCCACCCTAATCTGGTGCTATACAGCAACCTGCAGATTCTGCTGTTAGTACTAGGGATAGAAGAAGCCTTGGATAATCCTTGATCATCCATCTGAGAAAGCAAAGACTGATTTTCTTGTTCTTCGTTGCCAGAGTTAACAAAAGGAACATTTGTGGAAATCACACAAGCAGAAGACAAAAATTAAATTGAGAGAGAACGAAGTATGAAGACTATGATAACAGGAAGAACAAGTGAAAGGGATAAGGAAAATAGAAACAGCCAAAAATGAAACTGGAATATTTCCCCTTCAGCAGAAACAGAGAGAGAAATCCAAGATTTTTTGATTGTGTCAGGGAAACTGGTTATCAGGAAGGAGATTTTGTTTTCATTAGTAAAAGTCCCAGTAGGTTTCATGGATTATTGGTGTTTGGGGCACAGGCCTTTCAGAGCATGAGGGGCCATGCTCCTTTATGCAGCGCTTGCAGCTGGGCTGGCATTTGTCTAGAACGCAAAGCATGGAAGTGTGAGGGAAGAGCGAGCTGCACTAACAGGCGGCTGCTTGAGCGAACAAGCAAGGGAGAACACCCAGTTAGAGATATGGCAGGCAGTGGCGGGGACATGTCAGGAAAGGTCACAGTCCACAACCAAGTGAAGTCATCCGGTGAGAGAGGATAAAAAATGTGTGGTCACAGAGAACAAAACAGATGAATTGGCAATCACAGAAATGGAGAAGTCCATGCATTTATCAAATTACAGTGTTATTTTGGTGAGCACCGAATAAGGCTGTTCTTCATCAGAATGTTGTGTAATGAAATGAATGAAATATGACAGAAATTTTCTTCAAGCGAATTTCCAACAATCCACTGATGGTCCTGTGGTCTGGAATAACCCCTCTGGAGCAGGAGCCCCTTGGAAAACAGAGGGTCGTGGCAGCTGCCTGTCTATCTGAATCCTCAGATGATTGAGAAATGGATGCTCCAGAACTTAGACCAAATCCTTGCTAGAAGCAAAGGCATTCAATTTAACTATCACATCTTTGCCTGAAGACATCCACCTTATTTTAAACTTGCTAGCAGAGTTTATTAGAATGGAAAGAAATTAGAGGCAGGGAAAATATACCGCTACTCAGTTTAGTTGCTGTCAACACGTGACAGCAATTTTCATTCTTTCTGAAGAGCCAGTCACTTCCTTCTGCTTGTGCAGCCTTCTCACACAACAAAAAAAAGGGAAACCCAACACCTTTCAAACCTGCAAAAAATGGAGAAGAGAGATAGGACAGGTACAAAAGCTTCAGCTCGTTCAAGCTAACTAAGAAGAAAGAGGGAAAGAAAAAGAGAAAGGAATAGAGCAAGAAGGATAGGAAAAAAGGAGAGAAGGAAAGGAAGAAAGAAGGAAGGAAGGAAGGAAGGAAGGAAGGAAGGAAGGAAGGAAGGAAGGAAGGAAGGAAGGAAGGAAGGAAGGAAGGAAGGAAGGAAGGAAGGAAGGAAGGAAGGAAGGAAGGAAGGAAGGAAGGAAGGAAGGAAGGAAGGAAGGAAGGAAAGGAAGGAAAAAAGGAAAAGAAGGAAGGAGGAAAGGGGGGAAGAATGAAAGAAAAATCCAGAAAAGAGCCATGTTGTTTCCTTTTCAGAGAGATTAAACAGTAGGTGTGAGCTGCATGAAGCAGTGTGGAGGAATCAGTGTTCTAACACACATGCTCAGTGCAGTGGTTCCATCTTTTTGTTGCCATGATGATGTAAAGTGTGATGAGAAAGGACAACCTTGATTTCAAATAAAAGCAAAATATGAGATATTTTAAAAGAAATAGAAGTGTCAATTTTTGTGACATAGAAATGCATCATTAAGATAGTCAACATGCAATACTGTAAACAATTAATATTTACTGCTAATAAAGGAGACAGAAGTTTTTTAAAGGTCTTGTCCCAACTGAATGTGAAGGTGAACAGGAAACTCTTGTTTTCAGTGTGAACATTAGTGAGTTTGAAATGCTGCTTCCACAAAGTATAGACAATTTCTCTGAGTTTCAGAGGTGCAACCAAGGATCACTGGCAAAGTGAGACCAGTAACTCCAACTTTGTAACTCCAACTGCCATATGCAGAAATTGCTTATACCCTTAAAAATCCAATAATGGATTTAAAGTACAGGAATTTATTTTAAAAACAGGGAAAATTAAACTAGAAATTGGAAGTTTTAAAATGTGTTCTGCTCTGGATCCCCATTAATTCTATCCATATAGACATTTCCTAATGTGGAACATTAAAGCCCTATTTTTCTTAAAGACCATTCTATTGACTTCAGCATGGTGGTTCAAGCTAGTTGCATTATACCAATGGGGCATACTGTATCCTGAAGTAAATTCAAAATGAGATCCAAAGACTACATCTGAGAAGTAATCTGTATTTCTTTAAAAAAGGAGAAAGAAAAAGGGACCCAAATAACACAGATATCCATATAGAAAGGAGTTTAAAATGGTCAGGAGGAACAAGACAATTAGGAAGAAATAAAAGGCATTACAAAAAGAGTTTTTCATTTGAAAAATGGTGTTGCTCAATCTCTGTCACCCATGGACTTAAAACTCCAGAAAGAAAAAAACAATGCTCAGAAATTAATTCCCATTAATTTCTTAGATGTTTTACACAAAGAACAATGGCAAGATATAGCCCATCTCTTCATGGAAGATAAATACATTTATGTTTATGTAATATGGGGAGAGGCAAGACACACACAGCTTGCATGATTCCTGAACTGGCACAGTCGTGTACTGCCCTATGCCATGAAGTGTGTCTGAATCAGCAACTGCATAACCTCTCTCATACCTTACCTCTGTACATAGAATTAATTTAGACAACTTTTTAAGAATCTCTAACCATACTCTTCATTGAATCAAAGATTCAGGGATACAGCTTGTTCTACACACAAAGGTGGCTTTGCTTGTCCTGACAGTCTCTTCTGACTTTAAGTTTAACTGGTAGGTGGCCAGCACATAAAACAAAGACTTCAGCTCAATAACTAGTAATTAAACAAAGACTCATAAATACGTCACTAAGCTACTGGCAATTCTAAACCCCCAAACAACATGGAAAATGAAGGGATAAATATGAGAGACGGATCTTGTAATTTCCAAATGTTGCATCTTGTGAACAAATGCATATTTGCCAATGAGAGTGAAAATCAGCACCTTTTAATCAGGAAAGAGTACTGAGGCACACAGAAGGCAATACAACTAACTCTTCTTTTCTGCCATTAATAACCTCAGGAACAGCTTGTGAGCACAGAACAGGCCGCGGGCTGGCCCAAATCTCGCATGCTAAGAAATATCCCTTTTGTTAGTTCAGAGAGCTGACACAATTGTTTGATCCACTGGGAAAAATGCACTATGTCTACGTAAGCATACACTGATCTTAACGTCACTTTTACTAATTCAGGATTCTTGCACAGACTGTAATTGGATAGGCATGTTTATATGTTTTATAAAATGTTCTACTTGAATGACATTCAATTCCTTCTTGGTTGCCAACTACAGTGTAAAAAAAATCATACCTAGGGGTGTAATCAGAACATACTATGAAAGTCCATATACTTCTGTGTAATAAAGACCCAGTCAGATAATACTTGGACCAATGCAAGCCCACGAGGATGGCAAACTTAAAGTTGCTTTCAGTAGTTTTACTCTGAGCAGTCCAGAAAATACACCCTTTCATCCCTGAGATAGTGTAAACACTTCTTGCAAAGAACCTGTTAACAAACGTAATTTTACCTCTTTAATCTTCAGGACCTTAGACTGAATACAAATCTCAGGAGACTGCATTTTTTGCAGTTGTGACAAACCATGCCTTCGTATTATTACAGCTGTCTGCTGCACTGCCCCAAATCACGCCGTTCCAGAGACATCTCATGAAAATGTTGTTGAACCCCCAGGATCATTATGAACTCTCACAAACTATTGACACCTTTGATTGTTACGTTTAGAGTGTGTTAACCATTTTAGCTATGTGGTAGCCTGCAGCTACTACTGCAAATGCAGAAATAACTTCTAAGATCATATTTTGTCTCTGAAATTTTACATGCATTCACTATGCTTACAGAAGAAAGCTTATTCACACAAATGTTACAGATCAAGAATGCTCCACTTTGTTCTTCCATAATACTACAGTTTCCTGTTCTTTTAAAAGACCCCTTACAGAGGCCATGGAAGAATGTTGCCTTCAAAGGAGGTTCACCATTAATTCTGACAAATTTCATACTGTTTACCTTTCTGGACTGCTCAGGTAGTGTTAGCTATTGCTGTGGTACATAGTAAAGCAGCTGCTGTCCTAAAGCACAAAATTAGGGCAAATCTAGTTATGAACTTCCTAATGCAGTGCCTCTACTGTCATAAAGATATGACTGGCTAGCTGGGATGCACAGTGACAAGAATACTTTGAGTTGCTTTAAATTTAACACACCCAAAACTATAAAATTATTCAATGTGAGGAATGCAGCATGAGCATTTGTATTTTAATACCTTTTTTTTGGCATCCTCAAAAATGATGCAGTAAAATACTGATGAAGAAACTGAATGCTGAAGATCATGGAAAATATACAGTCATTGTGTTTATGCATTAAAAATTATTCTACCATGCTAGGGTATATAAAGAAAGGGTTAGCTTAACTGAAATTCCTCAGGGATACTAGTGCTAGTGTACTTGTCTATTTTCAAAATACTGACATTAGTCACAAACACAGTTAAGAAATAACATCAGTCTTCATAGTTGTAATAGTGCAGCTACCTTCAGCCTTCCAAGAGTAAGAAGTGTCATGAGAATGCAGATGAGTTTGTTTTCGTAGTGGATGCTTATGAGCTCTGTTCCTAAGGGAAGGTTTTCTCGGAAAGGTACGCTTCATATTTGGACCAAAACAGGAATCAGCCTGACACAGAGCCTGAATGCACTGCTCCTAATTTCCAGGCCACTATATGCAGAATAGTTTGAATCATTTTCCCATCCAGATTCCTGTGCCTCCAGTTAAGTTTTTAAAAGATTAAAAAACACAAAAGAAGACTGAAATTAGTCTGTCTCATTGCTCATTAGGCAATCTGGAATTTTGAGAAACTTGTGCACTCGGCTGAGGTCAAGAGGTCTAGATGATTGCCTTTTTCAGATCACAAATGAGATTAGCCAAATAACTGCCTACTCTGTTTCATTTACTGCAGGACTGCTTCTGGCTCAGAACAGAAAATCAGAGAGAAAGGAAACAGGGAGGAAAGCATCCAAAGGCACATAAAGTGGCTGAAAATACACTAGAAAGCCAACAACACATCAAGTCTACATAGATTTGAAGGAGACTGGGCACTGAAACATGAATGTAGACTCAACCTTTTCTGAGATTCAGGTGTGTTCAGTACTTAACAGAGATGGTGCACATGTCCTCCCCTCCACCAGCCTGTAGCCTACATGTAGTTCAGGCGACTAAAGTCTGATGTAGATAGGTTCAACAGAGTAGCAATACATAAGTAAAAGCACAAAGGTAATATAAAAACAAATTAGGATGCCAATAAATTGGTTGAATGATCAATAGATCTCTATGCAATGTGAAGTGAAGGGTTAAAAAGTCTCCATATCTCACTTTTAACAAACAGGGAAGCTGAGGCCCCAGGAGATGTAGCAGCTTGCTTAGTCCTGTAGCAAATCAATGGCAGATTTTCCATTTAGTACCTCATCTACTGCTATGTGGTTTGTGCCTTACAGGGAGCAATAATCCTCAAGGATAATGTAATTTCATAGACTTGGAAAACTTTGGTATATCCAAATTAAAAGCTAAAACATTATTTTCTTATGGTGCTTTCAAATGAGATCAGCTACTGCAGCTAACTATACAAAACAGTTCAAAAACTGAGAATACATTCCTCCAAAAAACCCCAAGGAAAGAGCACAAAGTGAGAAAATAACCTTTGAATTTGTATACCTCTTCCAAACAAGGTAGAAGAAGCCAACTTAAGAGAATGAAACCAGATGATTAAAATGATACAAGTATGGAGGAGGAGAGAGAGTGAGCGCGTGAGAGAGGTCTGAGGGGAGGAGTCATGAGGAAAGGCATTAGGGTAGGGCTTCTCTCCTTACTTGGCACAAGCCACTGATGCACATGTCCAGGGATTCAGTGTAGCACCGGGTCCCATCCAGAACCTTTGGCGCCAGCTCCACAACCAGAGCCGCTCCTCTGGCCTGGCACTTCAGCGAGCATGGGTTGTCGGGGTCGTTAGAGACGGGAAGCCACTCATAAAACTGTCCCTGGTACTTGACATCGTTGTGAGCAGAGCACTGCTGGGCACGAAAATCACCTGCTTCTGGCGGGCAGTCCTGCAGAAAAGAAAGAGGAAAAGGTCAGCAGGTCTATTTGGGACAGCCAGTCGCAGTATCATGCAGCTGGCTGAGCTCCACAGCTGCCAGATGTAGAGAGTTTTTCTGTTTAGACAAGGAAGACTGATTGAAATAGCTACAGCTACACATAATTCAACAGGATAATTATACCTTTCTTTCTTCTTTCTGCAAAAGCATTGAAAGAACATCAAGACCATGTGTAAATATGCTTGGGACATAAGAAATGCACTGTATGTGTCTTAACCACAGGCCTGAAATGCTCTTGCTGAATCTCTTGCCACTTGTGCACATATGTGGAGAAGTGTGTGTGCACAGCCACTCTCTTCCAGCCAAATTCTCCTCGTTGTTTGAAGAGAAAAAAAAAGAATCACGTGATTTAATTGTTTGTTTATTTAAGCTCTCCTCACTAGTTTTTTTTCACCTCAGTGACTTAAATCAGTTGGTAGGGCAACAAGAATCAGAAAAATGTGATACATATTTGCACTTCTTTACCCTAAGATTTCATAACTCGCATAATTAGCAACTTACTATTATTTTACTGGGAAGACCTTTAAAAAGTCCCTTTGTTAATCCTTCAGGAGGTTTGTGAGATGTATAAACCCTACTCTTATCCCAGTACACCTGATATAAAAAGCAAAGACCACTCATACTGTTTAAAGTTTCCTGTTGATTAGAACGTGAGGCTTTTCTTACCCACATATACTTTCTTGCCATCATTTAGCACTGAAAACCATGAGTCAAGTTCTCAAGAGAGCAAGAAGAGCTTCAAAATCATGAGACTTCAGGCAAAATAAACATGAATTCTTTTTATTTCCGTTCCAGTTTTTGATCCTTGAAGAATGATATTTCAAGTTTTCCTGTGCAAGAAACCACAAAGGCTACAGATTCATTGGGTTTTTTTAGAAGTAACCTGAATTTCTCACATAATTACGGGAATACAGGAGCTAAGCTTTAGGAAAAACATTAAATATCATGAGAATTGTGACAAAAAAGCAAATGTTGGCAACATGGCTGCCTCAGATTATTAAGGTCCCATAGTCCTCCACCATTCTGCTGTAAGGAATCTGTTCCTCAATGATACCTGGTCAAATACCAGGTGAAATGAATACTTGTTATACACTTTGCTTGAGGACTGTAACATTTTTTTAGAGAATCATAAATGTCAATTATAGACTTGATAGGGAAGGATTTTGATGTATACACAACCACATAACTAGACAATATCCTTATAAGATGCCTGTAGAATCATAAAATCATAGCATCGTTAAGGTTGGAAAAGACCTCTAAGATCATCAAGTCCAACCATCAACCCAACACCACCATGCCCACTAAACCATGTCCCTAAGCGCCGCATCTACACGTCTTTTAAATACTTCCAGGGATGGGGACTCAACCACTTCCCTGGGCAGCCTGTTCCAATGTTGAACCACTCTTTCAGTAAAGAAATTTTTCCTCATGTCCAGACTGTATTCTCTGTTTGTCCTCAAACTACTTCATCCTGTAGAAATTCAAGTATCATTAATGACAACCTTATTCACAGACTTCTTATCCTCACAGCTAGGAAAGTCTTGCCACTATTGAGGCAAAATACCTCCTCTGAGGTTTAAATAATCACCTCTGTTTCTCAGACTTTTTTCTACACCTTCATTCACTAACGCTTTTCTGCTTCTTTTAAATAGGACAGTTTATTACAGCTTTCAATTCAAATGGCATGGGAGCTGCATGTCACTTTATGACATTAAAGGATCATTGTTTAGTATTAAGGTCTAAAATAAAACCTGTCTTAAAAATTAAGCTTTCAAATCTCTTCTTGAAGCAAATTGGCAGAATCTTGGCTATAAATTTGTCATTTGTATACCCTTGGCTCAAACCCAGGATAACCAATCTGTCCTCTCATCCACTGTGTAATGGCAATGTGGTTATGCCCATTTTGTTTGAATGTTGAATCATGTTGGATCACACCACTCCAAACATTTCTTATAGTGAACTGTACACCTATACAAGCCACAGCCTTAAGCCACAGATCTTCAGCTAATTTGCTTTGTACCATGAGAGCAAATTTTCAGTTAATTTTCTTTGTATTTGAGTGTGATGCAGCCCAAAAGTAATGGGTCAAGCTCCAGTCAAAAGTTTTGCTGTCTAAGTACAAGGGAATAGTGTTCCTGCTACAAAAGGTTAAATGGATTAAGGTGTAACAGAAAAAAAGGGATTTGGGCTAAATCTTGCTCTAGAAAAATATGTATTGAAGAGCAATAATCCAGAGCTCATTCATCCTTTTTGAAAGTGGAGATTGAAAGTCCAAGCTTGTAACTGGAATTTTACTGCTGGAGGACTTAGACAGCAGACAGTTTTTCTATTCATATGTTATAGAAGATTAAAAAAAAAAGTAAAATATTGGAAGTATTTCAGTTTGATTTTACAATCTCCAGAAAAATTTAGAGGCAATCAGGCCCTTTTTGTGATCTGGGCAAACTGTTGTGCTGATACAGGACAAAGTTTGGACAGCAACACAGAGTAAAAAGACCAGAAAAATATGTGGGAAATTCATTATTCCTCTACAGCTGTGTAATTAGAGAAAAAGTGGTCTTTATGTTCTGCTTTTAAACAGAGGATGAACAAGACAGTTACAGCTTGACCCAAGATCTGGTTTAATTCTGTTTTCAAATAGAGAAGAGACAAGCAAAGAGGAATACTGTGGCCTTACTTCCTGCCACAAAATTTTCTGGTGCAAACCCTTCTCTGAATTTTTCTGTCCATAAATGAATACAGTCAGGTCTATTGGCTCGGCTTAAGCTTGTTGCAGAGATCCAAGCCAACTCTCTTGTTTGGTTCAAGCTTGGCTCTACCTTCGAAACTTCCTGGCTTGCAATAGCTTTATTTTTACAAAGACAGAAAGGCCCAATAAAGCACATGACATACAGAGTTCATAATCCTGCTTTGTACAGTATTCAATACTATGTTTGTTGTATTGGATTTTATTTTTAAATCAAAGAAAGAAAAAATGTACAGTCAACATAATAAGCTTTCAGGACACGGCAGGTGACCACGACCGATGTCAAATACTTCCAGTCTTTGATACCATGATCAAAATAAAACAATGAATTTGAATCGTAGAGCTTGTGTTTAAAAAAGTTTTCATGTGAAACTTGAAGCCATTCAAAGAATACATTCAAGAGTTAGAAACGCAGACATGCATACTTATCTTGGCACACAGTTATGAAAAAGGGTCACAGCCTGGCCGACCACTTTTCGCCTACTAAAATCCTGAATCCTAAATCTACCTGAACGCCTTGAAGATCCCTTTCCTTCAGGGGGGAACTTTCCTTCCAGTTAGGAAAGCACATGTACTTGCACCTACACACATAACACCTGCATAACCTGTGTAATGGTTTTTTATACCAAAATGGACAATGTTAAGAAAAGTAGTGGTCTGAATATTACTCATCATTAGACACCGGTCACTGAGACTCAAAAAGTAGGAAATTTACAGAACTTGGCACTGTTTATCAATCTCTTGTCCATGTTTTTGTTTTTTTTTTTTTTCTTTTTTAACTTACTATTTATTGTTTGTGTTATATGTCAGTGGGGATCAGAGCCTCTTTGTGCTGGGCTTTGTGCAATCCTATAATGAAAGACAGATATAAGCTCACAGCCTATAAATGAGTATTTGAGTTGCTGAAATAACAGATAAGGCAAAGCCAGTGTTTTGTTGCATATTTGTTCAAGCAGTAAATAGCTATTTTCTTCTAAACACTTTGCACACCTTTAGATAAGAGCATTTGCCGTTTTGAGGCAGTCTTCCTGTGCCTCATTTCTGCAGTGCTGGGTCCTCTCTTGTCCATTTTTTTGTTTTTTTTTTTTTTCTTTTTTAACTTACTATTTATTGTTTGTGTTATATGTCAGTGGGGATCAGAGCCTCTTTGTGCTGGGCTTTGTGCAATCCTATAATGAAAGACAGATATAAGCTCACAGCCTATAAATGAGTATTTGAGTTGCTGAAATAACAGATAAGGCAAAGCCAGTGTTTTGTTGCATATTTGTTCAAGCAGTAAATAGCTATTTTCTTCTAAACACTTTGCACACCTTTAGATAAGAGCATTTGCCGTTTTGAGGCAGTCTTCCTGTGCCTCATTTCTGCAGTGCTGGGTCCTGGACAGGAGAAACTATAGACTCTGACTCCACAAAGTCTTTTCCCCCTTTAAAAAAATCAGCCTGCTTTCGGTATGTGCATGGGGGCTTGGTGGAAGGGGATCCTCTACAGCTGCCAGCTAGCACTGCTTCATTGGCCTGAGTGAAGTTATGTTTTACTCCACCTAAGGGTCTGATTCTAGAAGCTCTCTAACAGTATGCAATTTGTCTACCTGCACAACAGAGTGACAGACAAGGGTGTGCCCACACTTTGAGACAGCCAGAAGTCACGGGCCAAGTCAGCGTAGCAGTGAACCCAAGGTAGCATATCTTTGCATGTGTTATGTAGTTCTGCGAGGTATTTTGCTAACCACATCCGCATGGCCTGTGTTTGGCTTGGAGCATGCGGCAGCACTGGTATCTGGCCACAAAAGCACTACGGTCCTGCTTCAGGTTACTCCAGCTTTGGTGCTATATTCAAATCTTACTGGTTTTGTTTTCTTTTGGAAATTATCTGTGTGCCCCTGCAGACATGAGGAACCGCTGCCATTGCACTCCTTGAAGAATCAAAAAACTAATAAATTTGAAAGTCTTGTCTAAGTCCATTTATCTTCAAGCTTCCTCTTCATTAAGACTTTTTAGGGAAGAAAATTTCCAGTGAATAGGAAACAACTGTTCCTCCTCTAACTCTGTGAGTCCTAGATGGCTGTTTCATGACCTTTAGCTTGTGAAGGCTCATGAGATATTCCTGAAACACTGAGCCTGTGCTGGATACCTATAATCTGCGTTCATCCCATCAGGTCAAGATTTCCTCCACTGCAATGAAAATATATATAATTTTAAAGATGATCATAAACCCCTTTGATGTATGAAACCTATTTTAAAATAAACACAGGAGTTTCATCTTCACCTCTTAGGCACCTAATGCTGGCCATATTATTACAGCTTATTTGCTTCCTCACATCCAAAATTTTTTTTTTAACTTGACCTCCTATTTGACCCTGTTGTAATTCATAAAGTCCATGGAGTTTTGCCATGTTTGAATCCCATTCAAAACAATTTCTATTAATCAGCAAACCAGTGGAAAAGATAAGATGAATCCCAGATGTCCCTTGATGGTGATAGGTAGATCAGATTTCATGGGACAAAAGAGGGTCAGGCTTTTTAAAGTTTACTTAGTGGGTGAAATGTGGAAGATCGTATCTAAGCTGCAATAGGTGGAAACAGTCAAGGAACCTTAAAACAGTTTACAATATATGTCCTTGTATATTTGCAGAGGCCAAGAATGATTTACTATACCTGGAGCTTTTCCTCTGTGCAAAAAACTAACAACTGGACTACTCTGTGCAGCATCTGTCAGAACAGCTTATTGAACCAGTTCCATGAAGTACACACAACGTTTCAGCCACAGCAATTTCCCTACTGAGAAAGAAAGCCTGAGGTCCTCAAGTAGGGGCTTGCCCAAGACTAAATAAGAACTTTAGATAAAAGTACAGAGACAGGCGATCTGGGGATTTAATGAAAATTTCACTTGGCCTTGAAGCCTTGTTGAGTGCTCCGCTTGAATTAAGTTTCTTGCAGCTAGATTTTTCAGTAGTCTACTCCTGTGAACTTCTAAATAGGTTAGGATCATGTCTAGCTGCTTAGATTGAGAGGGGCTCATACTATAGCTTTCTCTGACAACCCCAAGACACTGCAATATCTGACAGAGAGAAGCATGAGAGAAATAGTATGAAGAAAGTAAATGGGGGAATATCAGCAGATGCTTCATTGGCAGATCAAAAAGAGGTATTTGAATTTAAAAAAATTATTATTATTATTATCAGAAATATTGAATTTAAATCTGTGAATCATCCAGAGTCCTGAAGAGTCCTGAACAGAGTCCTGAAATGCCACCATCATGGAAGTGATCCAGGTTGTTTGGTCTACAAACATTCTTGATGCATTTACATATAATGGCAGCAATGGGGGTTTTTTGTTCTATTTTTTAATAGTCAAAGATTCACAGGTCTGCTTGCTGAGAAGACAGCAAATCCAGAAGTCAAAGCTGCTACCATTAGCAACATACTAAAAGCACTTGTTTCCAAGTACGAAGAAATAATTCTTAGACAACACACTGAGGTTTTAAAATGCACCCATTTAGAAGTAAAATGGTAGTTATTAAAATACAACGTTTTGAAGAACAGACTGCAGTCACAATAAATGATCTGAGTTTGGAAGAATTTCCACTTAAAAAGTAAACTGACATTAAGTAAGTCTGGTGTTAGTAAGGAGATATGTGTAGTGCTTATACTTACTTTTTCTTTTTTTTATTATTTTATTGCAAAATGCAAATTGGGAGGTTTGATCGCAAAAGACTTCACATGGCATTTCTAGCCACCAGAAGGTAGAAAAAATTAAATCCTGTTAATCATTTTTGTAGCTCTGAAAAAATTCTATCTGGTGATGATGCTTCTCACACACACAAGCCAACGCTTTTGAGAATTATGTACTTATATGGAAGTTTAGGTTTGACAATTTCCAACAGGCTGGGCTTTGGTGCATGGAAAGAAGATGGTGTCATTTTGTTGAAAGTAAGATGGGCAATATTGGTGCTGGTGTGTACAAAATGCAGCATGAGCTGATAAGAAACAGGGATGGAAGTAGCTTGTCTGAATGCAAGCCAAAAAATGGGGGATGTCATTACAGTTGGTATTTCAGCCAAGTGCAGAAAGTGAGGTATATCTAAAAAAGAGCTGCAGGTGGTGTTTACAAGTTTTGGTGGTCTCATTAATGGGATCTACCATTTTATCTTAGGCTTAATGGAACTGCTCTAAACCTTGTCGAAAGAGCTAGTAACGTTGTGCAGCTTCCAGCGTTGTCTATTTTCATATCAAACAGCAAAATCACAAAAGCACCTTTATATGTAACGTTCATCATCATGCTGGCAGGTATAAGCAAGTAAATATGAAAAGCGAAGACCTTTGGAAATGAAGTGCCAGTTGCATGCATCTCATTTTTTTTCTGGTCTGATTCAGAAATCAGTGCAATAAAAGGAAAAATATCAGGGAAAATAAAAATGTTTTCAAACACAAAAAGGAGTTTGATAATTGAGGATAATGAAGAGAAGGCATGAAGACAACACACTCTAACAAACATCCTTCAGATAGATTTTCATATAAATGGGGGAAGAGAAAGCAAAAAACGGCAGAGTGGCAGAAGGACTGAAAAAGAGAAAGGGCAAATGAGGTGCCATGATAGCCTGATACAAAAGCTGGAGAGAACCTGGCAACTAAGAATGTGCCTAGAAGAAGGAACAGAGAGCATGCCAGCTTGAGGAAAAAAAAAGAACTAGTAAAAAAATCCTACTCACAGTTTGGAAATATTTTTGTTTATTTTGCATAATGTTTGGTATAACAATCCAGCTAGATATAAAAACATGTTTTCATTGCATTCAGAGTAATTTTCTAAAGAAAAACAAATTAATCCCTCTATCCCCATATGATTATATTCTAAAATGGCTGGAAACATACTTGGAGTCAATATGAATAGTAAGAAGAAAAAAAACGGATGCAATTCAACCCTAAATCATCTTCAGATTCCTTCATTCCTTCTTTTACTATTTACATATGTGGCTTCATACCCATAATCTTTCCAGTTTCTGATCAACAGCAGGCAATGCAAGTAGTGAACGTACTGGACTGGATCTGTTCAGAAGCTTTATAGACAGCAGTATCAATCTCTCTTATAGCCTATATTGTGCAAAATGGTTCAGCATCCCTAGAATAATACAGGTCACTGAAGAAACAGACACGCCACTCTCTCCCCTTGCCTCTCTTTGTCTTTATCTCATTCCTTTTTTTCCCCCGTAATTTAATTTCAGGATGAATTAAAACCAGCTGTAGCAAAATTTTGCAAATGATAGTGCCTATGAAAATGTGTTCATTGCCAGACTCTAAGAAGTATTCTTCCCATTCTCCAATTTCACCTTTGAAATAAAGTTTGCTTTTAGTATATGTGACTACCCATCCTTTCCTGTAAGAAGACAGTCATATAAACAAAAACATGTCAGTTCACAGGAAGACAGTTTGCAGAAAATAAAGACGACTGGTTATTTTATGAACAATAACGTCAGTCCTCAAGTTATGTACAAGCTAATGGTAATGAAAGCTTGTATTTCAGGACTCACTGATTTCCACAAGAATCAAAAAGGAATTTTCCACAATGCATGATAGCTAGCTTCATTTGCAGGGGTGGAATGGGGGGATTTACTCTCATTTTCCTTTAAAGCAACAGACTGTCATCTAACAGATGAGAATGTAGGTCTCATTGAGCCTGGAAGTTCCATCCTCCTGATTTTCAGTGTCTTTGTGGATGAAATCTTAAAAGGCAAAGTCTGAGTTAGCAAAAATACACACAATATTGTGTGCCTTTTCCAGTGCAGAATTCCATGACAAATGATGGGGTTAATGAATTGTTTCCAAGACCTAATTTTTGTGTATGTATCATTGGATTTTGGAGAAAAAGACAGTAGACTTCATTAAAGAGAAAATATGTGATTTTTTTTTTTTACTATTCTGAAAGAGACAAACAGTATTTCAGTGGTACAGGTACACAATTCAGTAAAGAATGGATTTCAGTGCAGAGATGCATGTCCAGCGCTATTCCCAAACTGCTTTAGGTTTCCACTGGTGCAGCACAAGGTATTTCAAAGTGGTAGCTAGCCCCAGAAACATGGCGCTGAGGACCACCATGGCTGTGGCAGGATCACAAGTTCTGAGGCTGATCGTGGTGGCAGTGCCCTTGCAATGACTGATGTTGTGACTACTGGTGCACAGTATCTCAGATTAGTAAAGATGATAAGTGGAGGGGCATAACATCTGAATCAAAGACTCAACATAGTTTAAAAATAGAAAATACTTTCCTCTGAAATCAAATGTCTGCAAAATGAATACAGCCAAGTACTTTCCTTATGACATAAAGTCGTGTTTGGAGGGCCTGGTCAAAGTATGATGCAGTCAGAAGCTTGAGAGTAGTTTGATTTATTTCTAGTTTTGCAAGTTTACCAAAAACAAGCAAATGAAAACTCATTTAATCCTTTTATTAACGAAAAGAGCAATGTAGCACAATCCATTCTTTACCCTTTCCCCAAAAAAGGGGTTAAAATCATAAATGCAGTCCTGGGTCTTCATAATTCACTGGCAAAACTGTCATTGATTTCAGCACAGTAAAGCACTTTGAAAGTTTCAGTTTGGATTATTTGGTATGAAATAATTAAGTGAGTTCTGCAGCTGCATGTCTCACTGCTCTGTTGGAAAGTCTGGAGCCAGAATTGCCAAATACAAGGTATGTAAAGGAATTGCCTGACAAAACTATGCAATGTTTTATTTTGAAGAAAAGCTGTTCAGGTGCACATTTCGAAAACAGAACCTAAGCTAAAAATAACATTTAAAAAAATGTTCCTTATCTTGGAAAGTTAAGCTCAATGATTCCAAAATAAGGGTTGCAACACGGCTAAAACCCCAGCCTCTCCTCAGAGTGATCCAGGAACAGCTAATGGCAGCAGAGCAGGATGCTAGTTTGTCTCACTGCTCTTAGCATACGCAAGGGCAGGTCAGCATGAGAAGGGGACTGTCACAATGTGAATGCATTCATAAACCGAAACAAAACTGATGGGTCTAATTGTAGTCCAATTAGCCTTTAACAGTATCTCTTTTTTTGTGTGTGTGTCATATTCCACAGAGCTACAGCAAGCAACTTGCCTGGCACAAATCAACCTTCCCATTCCCTCCATGGTTGCGGTGTAGCCTAAGTGCCTCACAGATGGAAACTGTACTGTTAATCAGCCAGCAAACCTGTTTATTGACTACTCTAGTTGTTGTCAGTTAGTGAAGCAGATGTCTAGACTAATGAGAGATTTCAGGAACCCAAAGGATACACCCAGAACAACTTTCAGAGGAAAAGGGTGAGAAATCTTACTGCATGGGAGACTACAACTTAGATAGAAGCAGTTTCTTTCATTATGAACTGTGGTCTATTGAAGAAAATATAAGCTAAATATGAGGGAACGTATTCTTTTTTTTAACTTAACCTTTTAAACTTTTTTAGACAAAGCACCTATTGAAAGGCTTCTGAATATGTCGCTATCAAGCATGAGAAAGCTTGGCCCAGTGCGCATTTGATTTCATTTTCCATCTTTACCAGTAAAACTGACATTTCTCCATGTAATTTGAGAGCTTTTACTATTCTTGGCACTCAATAAAACTTTCCGTATGAAAGTCTTTATTTCCATTTTCACCAGTGAAAACACACTTTCACTTTGGTGAGCACAGAAGTTGAGGTTTCTTGCTTTATTGTATTGAAAACTATATTCACCATATACAAAAAACAAGCAAGAGCCTTTGGAAAGGCCAAAACACTGGTGCAGGCTATCTAAAACTTCTTTTCTAAGACATGCAACAGAATTCCAATGCTGGTAGAGCACAGGTGAACAGAAACATATATCTCTTACTAACTTGTCTTCAATCCTTAACAGTTTAATCCTCCAGCCTGACAGACTGCCCAATGTGAACCAGCTGGTTACCAAAGTAATATTGGGAACACGAGTGGTCTTGATTCTGCCAGGGGGTTTGTAAAGAGCAACTCTGAAGTTTCACTGACACTCTACTTGCAAAGGCTGTGACTTCCAGCCTGGACTTCCTTCCAAACAGTTTTAGCATCATACTATGCCATAATCTCTCCAGCTTTTCAAGAAACTGACAAAGGTTTACCCGCAGTCCTGTGGTATGGAGGCAGTTTAGATAGCTACAGTATTCTCACTATCACATTACCAAATTATTTTATGTAATATGGATGTGGCTGTTGTATGTGATGATTTGTATCGTATCAAAGCTATACTTCACTTACCACATTGCTGCACGTCCTGTACCGGATATTTCGCCCTTCACAGGTCCTGTGTCCAAAAATTAAAAACAAACCCATAAACATTAACAGCTGAATATAAAAAGCAAACACATAATGTTTACTGTGTCAGCATCTTTCCTACAAAGATGTCTAATCACCTAATCCCCCACCAACCCTCTTCCCCAAATAAAGGCCTCTCTGTCCCTATACAGGTATTGAGGTATGAATTCTACAACTCCTCAGCTTCCTACCTTTGCTTTAAAAATGAGTTTCTAGAAGGTGGCATCAGTTTATAAATGAGGTTGGAGGTCAGAGTACAGAACTTAGCTGGAAATCAATATCTGAATCACATTAATAATGACCTGTGTCTCCCAGCTATCCACAATGATTTCACAAGGGCACAGCTCTGCCTCTACCCAGGCACACACCTTAGCACTGACACAGTCTGAGTTGCCAGACGTTGTCTGCTGCGGAACAACCCGTGCACTGGGAGGAAGGAAACCTGCCTGCAGCGGCGTGAAATGGCAGGCTAGCAGGACAGGGCTTTTTCCCAATTTGATATGAGGGGAGAAGGAGAGCATAAAACTTCCCCACGACCCAACAGCCCCTCCGCTACTCCCAAATCCCTGCTGCAGAACAGCATCTGAAGAGCAGCTGGGCCCAGCAGAGGTCAAGGAGAACATGTGCCCTGACGTGTGCTCTCCATAGCTCTCCTCCTTCTCCCCCACAGCAGACCCATACCAGTCCTGATGCTGGCAGGGCTCCCAGAAGAAAGGTCAACACCCAGATATCTTTTTAGCGCTCGGCAGCGTGTGTTCCGAGTATTTGACCTTAGGTGAAGATTCATGTGTTTTATGAGTTCAGACAGCACACTCTGTGGAGGTCCTCAGGACAAATCAGGATGCAGGGTTTGGCTTTTAAAGATTATCCTTCAACAGAATAAATTCCTTACATTCTTAATTTCTTAATTTCACAACTTCTTTTTTTTTCCCTTTTTTTTTTTTTGGCCAGGATTTAACAAGCACACATTCCTTGAGGACGAAATGACTGCCAAGACTGAAGTTTCAAATCCAAACCATTTTGAACTATTCAAGAGAAAGGACAGCATCTGCATGCATTTGTGTCGTTCTTTTTCCTTTGTTTTTTTAAAGACAGAAAAACTTTTTCCATACTGAGTTAACTCTAAAATAAACTGAGCAGATTTCCTTTAAATAATTGAGGTCATCCTTCCTCCCGCCTTTCTTCACAAGACTTAACTGTGAAATTCCTGCAGTAGTCATTTACACCTATGCGAGTACAAAATCAGGGCAAACCACAGGTTTGCAAACGTATCACAGTGGTGTAAATCATCTCAAGAGAAGATAAACAAGTAAATAAACCCTATCACTTTTTTCCAGAAGAAATGTAAGCAGAAAGATAACATATTCTGTTGTGTAGCATTTGGCATATAAAGAATGCTATTAAAAGCATAATAGAAATACCATGAGTTCAGTCCTTTTGTAATGTTATGTAATTAATTCAAGTAAATTTTGATCATTGCAAGCATGCACAGAAGTAAGAAGTGTGCACAGAGTATCTGGCATTAGAAAAAACAGTTTAGCAGTACAATAATAAAAATTATATTCACAATAGGCTTTGAAACAAAAAAAAAAACCCAAAACCAAAACAACCAAGTAACCCCCCCACTATCCCAGTTATTCCTGAGCAATATAGACAAGCTCGTAGAAATACTGTGGTGCAGGCCAAACCTGTTTACACTCCACTACATTCAATGGAGGTACTCTTGATTTACACCAATAGGTAGCAAAGAAAAAAGTGTATTATGCAACATGCAGGCAGTCCTAGTGCAGGCCTTGTACACCACACTGAATAGCTTGTTCAGCAAACTTGATACATGCCCCATCTGTCTCTCAGAAATGCCATACCACCCGTCAGATATCTCTTTGCTTCACACAGACCTGCTGTTACGACAATTTCAATTACCGCAATTTATTAACTTCAGAACCATTGAACTGCCAGGAAAATTTAAACTTTCTTTCTATTAGCTGCCTTACAGTTTCTTCTTCTTGTCACAGTTTCTTCATATTGCCTGTTTTGAAATGAAAACCCACTTATTTTTCACTTATTCTTTGCATTAGGGAAAAGAATAGGTACTTTCATTAGACATATGCCACAGAACTATTCAGATTTTTCTTCCAATTTCTCTCCTTTGGCTAATGGCCAGGGTTGTTCAGAAAAAATGTGCAATTCTGGATGCAGCTAGTGCTGTGATGATTCATGAACACTAAGAACCACTCTTGCAAAACTCCCCTTGTCCCCTCTCCAAGACCAAACTTTGGGGTTTTGTTGTTTAAGCTCATTAGTTTCCCAGTTATCACCCATCAACCAAAAGCAGGCAAACTGCTTTCAGCCTGAGCTAATATATTTTCACAATAGATTTGCAGAGTAGTTTGTGTTTCAGATCTACGCTGCTTCAGGACAGTATTCCAGATTCTCTTAAACTCATTTTGGATTCAAAATCATAGGATTTGTAGGAAAAAAAAATGGTTAAAAAGACTGAAAAAAAAATTAAATTGCAGCTTTTCGGGGGCAGAAATTTTGATTTTTAAAAGTAAATTCTGTTTCTGACCCTGTCTATGCTTAAAATAGGGAAGCTGAAACCATCTAGTGAACTTAATCCTGCTAGAGTGAAATACACAGCATCTTGCATGACACCAGGCCAGACTAGGTTTTCTCCTCTACGCAGGGTTGAAATTAATGGTATGGGTCCCATATCTCAGCATGGATGCTTTGCAGAATGCCACAGCACAGAGCATTTAACATGCAAGGAAGGACCACAGCAGATTAGTGAGACCACGTTATGAGATACAGTCACCACACATCCTCTGACCTCTGCAGGGTATAAATGAGAACTGAGAACTTGCATCAAGGGGTACACACAGCCACTTGGAAAAGTCAGAAGTCACTCAAAATGGCAAGTTTGTCTTGGAGAGCACACAAAGAGTGGGAGCAGTAAGAGGTACGTCTACAGTCTTCTCTGTTATCTATACACTACAGGGGATTTTGCAGAGGAAAAAGGTAGCTGAGGGTTTGGCTTGACAGGCAATTATTATCATGTGAATATGAAAGAAAAGCAAGCTATTGGGAATCATGTTTCATTCTTCAAACATAGTAACTTGTTTCCAGTAAAGTTTCTGAAAAAGATTAACAACTTTTAATGTATTAAAATATTCACTTCTCTTATATAAACAACCCAAAACTCTGGTATTTATTTCTCCAGGCTCCAGTTTGTAGAGGGACTTAGTTCAAGTCCTCCCCCCAAAGGTCTAAAGTAGATGTATATTTGTGCTCAGCTAGAGTTAGAAGCCTTGCAATAATCCATGCCAGAAAGAATAGCAACCCCATGCCAAAGTTGCCTTTATCTGTAATTACCAAAGATGATGAAAGAGATTTGCAGAGGAGGACCTCAACTCCTGCCGCTCTCAGCAGTCATCAAAGTTTGAAATGCTTTTCTTAAGAAACAAGTCTCCACATAAGAAAGCAACTATGAGCCAGAGGCGGGTTATTTTTGTGGATGTGAATTTTGATGCAACTGTTCACTACAGGGGTTTGAAAGTTGATGTAGTGTTAGACAATCTTCACTCTCCTTTATTTTCACACCCCTTGACAACTAATCTTCTGGTTTCCCACTGTACCTGCGAGAAAAGTATGCTGTGGGCCCTTCTCCTCCCATGAGATCTTAGGCAGGCTGCGTCAGCCTTCCCCTTCCCCTGGTGCCAACAGGCATGAGGCCCTGCTACACACACAGTAACACCATCTTGCATCTCTCTTTCCTCACCCTGTTGCTCTTACCTCTTTCCCAAATGTTGCACAGTGTTATGACCCCCTCTCATCCTCAACACAATTTCTGTGTTTGTCCTTCTCTGGGGAAAAGAGAGTCTCTTTTATTCTTTTGGCATACCCCTTTTCCCATAAAGGAAAGGTGAGAGAAGGCCGTGGACACCAAATTGTTATGAAAAAGGGAGACGCATTGGGACTGCATTGACTTTGAGTTGACTTTTTCAAACTGCCTGGTTGGGTCTGCCCAACTTCATGTCCAAATCATTCAATTGACAACAAATTGAAAAGTTGTGTAAAAATTTTTCCATATCCTTTTGTTAATAAGCACCTTGCCTGCCACAGTGGGTTGTGCAGATGCACTGGTATGTTTTGCCATGCAGCTTGGCATTGCAACTGTAAAAATCTTTCACTCTTTGTGTTTAGGAGTGTCGTGGTTTAACCCCAGCTGGCAACTGAGCACCACACAGCCGCTCTCTCACTCTCCCCATTCCCCTGGTGGGATGGGGGAGAGAATCAGAAGAGTAAAAGTGAGAAAACTCATGGGTTGAGATAAGAACAGTTTAATAATTGAAATAAAATAAAATAGTAATAATAATAACAATAATAATAAAAGAATATACAAAGCAAGTGATGCATGATGCAATTGCTCACCACCTGCTGACCAATGCCCAGCCAGTCCCCGAGCAGCGGCCTCCCCGGCCAGCTTTCCCCAGTTTATGTACTGAGCATGACGTCACATGGTATGGAATGTCCCTTTGGCCAGTTTGGGTCAGCTGTCCTGGCTGTGCCCCCTCCCAGCTTCTTGTGCACCTCCAGCCTTCTCAGTCGGTAGAGCATGGGAAGCTGAAAAGTCCTTGACTAGTGTAAGCACGACTTAGCAACAACTAAAACATCGGTGTGTTACCAACATTGTTCTCCTCCTAAATCCAAAACACAGCACTGTACCAGCTACTAGGAAGAAAATTAACTTTATCCCAGCTGAAACCAGGACAAGAAGACTTTCTCCTACAGATTTCTGCACCTTGTTGAAACAGTGAAATACCAGAAATGTTACAGGAATAGTTAACTGAGACAAGAAAAGTGGGCATGGGTAGACAAGCCAACTTTCCCTGGCAAATTTAGTTACAGATCTTATGAATATTCTTTCTGCAGGAGTAAAAAAATAAACAACCAGGAGGCAAAATACCAACTTGAGTTACAGCATGCAGAAAGCTAGCTAGGCAAATAAAAACATGGGTACCGATCTGTGGCCACCAAAGGTCTGCTTTTTGCATAAATAATGTTTTCCACAATCTTGTTATTAGGGAATCAATTATTCTGATGTAAATAATGTATCATACTTATCATGAATGGGCCCACATGAACCTCATGAAGTTCAACAAGGCCAAGTGCAAGGTCCTGCACCTGGGTTGGGGCAATCCCCCATATCAATACATATTGAGTGATGAATCGACTGAGAGCAGCCCTGCAAAGAAGGACTTGGGGATACTGGTGGATGAAAAATTAGATATAAGCTGGCAACATGCACTTGCAGCCCAGAAAGCCAATTATGTCCTGGGCTGTATAAAAAGAAGCGTGGCCAGCAGGTTGAGGGAGGTGACTCTGTCCCTCTACTCTGCTCTGGTGAGACCCCACCTGGAGTACTGCATCCAGCTCTGGGGTCCCCAGTACAAGACAGGCATTGACCTGTTAAAGCAGATCCAGAGGAGGGCCACAAAAATGATCAGAGGGCTGGAACACCTCTCCTGTGAAGAAAGGCTGAGAGAGTTAGGGTCAAAGGTGGGTTCATGAGGGGAAAGTCCTGTTTAACTAGCTTAATTTCCTTTTATGACAAGGTCACCAATCTAGTTGACCAAGGGAAGCCAGTAGATGTGGGGTTTTTTTATTTTAGCAAAGCTTTTGATACTGTCTCTCACAGCATCCTTCTGGACAAAAAGTCCAGTGTACAGCTAGACAAGTCCATAATACAATGGGTGAGCAATTGGCTGACAGGTCAGGCTCCAAGAGTTACAGTAAACAGGGTCACATCAGGCTGGTGGCCAGTCACTAGTGGGGTTCCCCAGCGCTCAATTTTAGGGCCAGTGCCCTTTAATGTTTTTATAAATGATCTAGACACAAGAATCAAATGTACATTAAGTAAGTTTGCTGATGATACTAAACTAGGAGGAGCTGTGGACTCCCTCAAGGGTAGAGAGGCCTTACAGAAAGATCTAGATAGACTAGAGAGCTGGGCAATCATCAACCATATGAAATTTAACAAAACAAGTGCAGGATTCTCCATCTGGGACAGGGTAATCCTGGTTATACATACAAATTGGGGGATGAGAGGCTGGAGAGAAGTGCCAAGGAAAGAGATCTGGGGGTTTGGGTTGATAGCAAGTTGAATATGAGTCAACAGTGTGCCCTGGCAGCCAGAAGGGCCAACCATGTCCTGGGGTGCATCAAGCACAGCATAGCTAGCTGGTCGAGGGAGGTGATTGTGCCACTCTGCACTGCACTGATGTGGCCCCACCTCGAGTACTGTGTGCCTCAATATAAGAAGGACATCAAACTATTAGAGTGTGTCTAGAGGAGGGCGACAAAGATGGTGAAATGTCTTGAGGGCAAGACTTACGAGGAGCGGCTGAGGTCATTTGGTTTGTTCAGCTTGGACAAGAGAAGGCTAAGGGGTGACCTCATCGCAGACTACAACTTCCTCAAGCGGGACAGCGGAGGGGGAGGTACTGATCTCCTCTCTCTGGTGACCAGCGATAGGGCACACGGAAATGGAATGAAGCTGTGTCAGGGGAAGTTCAGACTGGACATTGGGAAAAGGTTCTTCACTGAAAGGGTGGTCGGTCACTGGAACAGGCTCCCCAGGGAAGTGGTCACAGCACCAAGCCTGTCAG
>NW_008794774.1:6400130-6450517 GCF_000699145.1 Aptenodytes forsteri | reverse complement strand
ATGATCCTTATGGGTCCTTTCCAACTCCAGGTATCCTGTGATTCTATCTTCCACCTGGAGAAAAGAAGGCTCCAGGGGACCTTACTGCAGCCTTTCAATATATAAAGGGGGTTTATATGAAAGACAGAGAAAGACATTTTACCAAGGCCCATACTGACAGGACAAGGGGCAATGATTTTAAACTGAAAGAGGGCAGATTTAGATTGGACATAAGGAAGAATTTTTTTACAATGCAGGTGGTGAGACACTGGAACAGGTTGCCCAGAGAAGTTGTGGATAACCCATCATTGGAAGTGTTCAAGGTCAGGTTGGATGGGGATTTGAGCAACCTGATCCAGTGAAAGATGTCCCTGCCCATGGCAGGGGGGTTGGACTAGATGATCTTTAAAGGTCCTTTCCAACCCAAACCATTCTATGATTCTATGACTAAATAAACCTATGTGAAGGGGATGAGTATGGAACTAACAAAAAAGCCATCATACTGGGCTTTACTCTGTGAAACTCTGCTGTATATCTAAAGTAAATTCACTGGAATCAAAAGAATGGAATATAGCTATACACATATGGAATATGACTACATTATATCAAAGAGATGGTGTTAGAAAAAAGAAAAAAGGAAAAAATGCCTTTATTTACTGTTTAGCCTGAACCAAAACCTGATTGATTGTTTAGGAATTTGAAGGACAAGTAAATAGTGTTTCTCAAAGACGAAGTCCCTTTCACGGTGATATTAGTACAAAACAACTACTTGTTTCTGGCTACCGGATGTTTGCTGAAGTTGTGTTGAATGCTCCCTACAGAATGCCATCCAACCTCTTCCAAAATTTTGTATATACTGTATGCTATAGTGCCATAAATAACCAAAGTAACCTAAAGGTAACTAGCCCAGCTACTGATATACCAAGTTTGCTATTTCTAGCAGTCTAGCCAAAATAGCATAGAGCCCAGAGAAAGCTAATATATCTATTGGTCTTGCAGAGATAAGCCTTTCCTTCTAAAGGTACGATTAGGTTCATGTCACAATTTCATTTTAAATTCTGGAAGTTTGATGAGGGGAATAGTTCAGATTTGAGAATTTTATTTGGAATGTTATACAAACAATGATCAGCTGTAGCTCCAACAGTGCTGCTCCAACCCACACATAGCTTTTACTCTGGGTAGCTTCTGCTACCCTTGGAGTTTAAGGTTGGCATTATATTTACTCAAAAGTAAGGCAGACCTTGAACTTTTGCTGTACAAATTGCTGAACAGAATAGAGTTTATTCCAATTTTTACTTTCAAATTCTTCTTTGCATTATTCAGAGCCTCTGAATGCTATTTTCTAAGTAGCAGCTGGCATTAAATGACACTCCCTAAACTCTCAGTAAAATATGACTGGCTAGTCCAATTAAAATAACAAAAATCAAATTTGAGAAAAATAAAGGAAAAGAAGGAGAAAAATTTGTCAGAGTGCTTTCAGAGTACTGTTTATTTTCTTGCATTTAGTCTCTCATGTTTGTTTGTCACTGCAGGTTTTTTTATTTTCTCAAGAATCTTTAAAAACTGTCTTTAGCTTTAGAGTTGCACATACAACACATATTGCAGATATACAGAAAGCAATTACAGTTGCAAATGTTTTTCAGTTGCTCACTAGCCAAAAAAGGCAGAAAAAAAGCAAGAATTAAAGAAGTGCCTTTCAGCAAAACAATGGCAAGAGGTCTCTTCACAGCCTAAGTGGAAAGAAAATACAATACTAAATCTCACCTTGCCTGCTTTATCACAAAGATAGCATCTAGAACATATTGCAGGCCCAAAAGTACTAACACCCCAAATCTGAACATGCCTGAGCTCAGATCTGGATCCAAGTTTTGCAGCTGGTCTTTTCCCCATGCTTTGAGGAAGTTTGAACCTGGGTCTGAATCATGTGTGTTAGCCCAGCTCCACTGAAATGCTCATGCTTTCTCATGTACAATCTATTGCCTGGGGCTTTAGAGAATTACATCTTAACTTATTTTTTGTAGGTCGTAAAGCATACAAAAACTTCACATCATGCAAAGGCCTGGCTGATTTAATTTTTTTTCATTTAAATCCCCGAACAGATTTATTGAAAGAATTATGAATATACAAGAGCACTTCCAGTGAACCTGGACTTAGGAACAGTATATCATCCAAGTGAAGGCTCCACAGACATTTTTGTTAGGTAGGCTGCTTCTCAACAGAGAGATTTATGGAGACCATATCCATCACTCATCTGTAGGTACAATGCTGACTACTGTTCATTCTAATGCAGATCTGTTTCTCACCCAAAACACGACATATAACATCCCTGTGGCAACTCTAGCAATGGATTACATGGGAAAACAACACTAGGAAAGCATTTTATATATTTTTAGTTACTTCACTGAGGCATAGAAGCCGGAAATAGGACAGCCAGCACAATGTGACTAACTGGTTCTCCAAAGACCACCAGCAATCACTCCACAGATTACAGCACTGATCTAGATTGTGTGAAATTTGCAGCTTTTTATAGTATTGACTCAAATTTAAGATCGTCACTTGCTTCTGCCATTAGGAAGAGTTAGAACTGTCATCTTTCTCGAAAAATGGAAATGCTTCTCCATCAAATGAAAGCAGGAAATGTTCCCATAATTACAGATTTGACTAATCCCCAAGTAAACAGAATAAAAATTTCCTTTTGAAAATGCTGCTAGATGGCACAGCTTTAACCAAAAGTATCTACAAACTAAATATACTCAAAATTTTTTCCAAATGTTTAAAATCACCCAATCTAGCATGGAGGATGTCCTTTACAGAGTCAACCAGCTACAGTTATCAACTGAAGCAGAAAACAAGCCAGCTATTGAGGTATCCTGAAGGTCATTTGCAGGAAGTAATACACTAAGCTAGCATACAGATATAGCTTTGATCAGGGTAATGAGAATCATCCTCCAAAATCATTTGGTAGCACAGGTGACCTAAGAATTTTATGACATTGACTGTACTTCCATTGAGTGACATGGTATGCTTCATCAGAGTGTTATTTACTTTTGTGGATGTATTCAGCAATTATGATAGCATTTGTGCAAAAATGTTTTGCTCTTTATTCTACAGACCTTAAGAAAGCAAAGGGCTTATTCTAGAAGTCATAAAAAAACATAGTATTTAAAATGATCATTCTGACCAGCATAGGAACATTTCGTAAAGTGGCATCATTTGCCTTATTTAGTAGTGCCAGGATTAGAGCAGACTGCATTTATATCATTGCACAATAGTTGCAGTAATTTATATTAGCTTCCATCTGATAAAGAAGCAACCCAAAAACTAGAATAACTGTTCCATTGTAATTGTCACTCAATTTCACTCAGAAAGTTTAAAGGACCTTTTATCAATGTTAGATGTGAAAAACCTCAGATTCTCTTCTAATCTAAGTCCCTGAGACAGATGAGTCTGTGACTGTAGCCTGAAACTAGGGGCCACAGCCACATGCTTGGACTAAATTCTAAATTCAGTTGTGAAGCAGCAACACAACAATAGACAATGTTTTGGTATCAAAGGTATATACAGTTGAAACTTTAAACAGCATTTTTTAAATACATAGTATTTGATGTATCCCCTTTTCAGTGCTAGTCAGTGTTGTTGTAATGGGTTCTTATTCTATTATTTAGCTTTAAACTAAGATGAATAACGTGCATCTATTCCATCATTGTCTGACAGGCACCAAATCATTTGATGCTTGATTTGTGAACTGATAATCTATGTGATCAAAATGAGAAAACATTACTCCTTAATGAAATAAATCCAATTTATTTTGGGCTTCTTCTGTCTGATGACAAATGTCACACAGCATAAAATTGACCTAATTTTAGCTAATTTAGCTAGTTTATTAAACCTAACCTCCAAAAGCATGTCTCGGTGGCTATTTTACTGATCAACCGAGTAAAACTGCAATAAAACTGAGAGTCATTTATGCAGATCTACTGTTTTCATCCTGCAGAATGCAATGGCAGTGGGCTGAACAACCAAACTAGTGAATCACTTACTTCAGCTAATTTAGCAAGCAGAGCTCGTGGAAAGGGAATTTCATACTGGTGGTTCGCTTGCATTACCAAAAGGCAGCCATCAGCTGAAGGAAGGAAGGGAGGTGTTTGAAAAGGGGAAAAAAATATATTCCAGCAAGTAACAGAGCCAGTATGAATCATCTAAACAAAGCGGGGGTTATGTGTTCCCTCTTTTTTTTTCTTTTTTCTTTTTTTTTTTTTTTCTTTTTTTAAATCTTTGTCACTTTTATTACTGAGGGAAACTTGTCAGGAAGATGTTAATGTTGACTTTCTTCTGCTACTAAACATATATCCCTCATCTAATGGTGGAAAACCTTCACTCTATTCGGCAGTTTACACATGATTTCCGAGAGGTAAGAGTGATGATCTCAAATTTTGACCTCTTAAACCCAGATTCAGTACCCATGGGACTCTATAACCAGCTTAGCACTCTGCTATACACTCATACAAACTGTTCCCTGCTTCATGCTTTAGCTGGAAACAGCAGCAACAATAACAGGTAGGGTTTCTAAGCAGATTGAAAAAAAGACTACTTATCTATTATCTGCTAAAATCATTGCCAAAACTTTAGTACATCCTGCTTTTCTGCTACCTGCAACCTTACTTTACTAGAAAGTGATGATGAATTTGGAAGATGATAGGAAAAAAAAATCACAAATACTTTCCTGTCAAGCCTAGAAACAGTAAAACACTATTGATATTACTGCAGTACTTGTCAATATGTAAAGTACAATTCTAGAACACATCAAATATTTTTAGGACCAGGACAGGTGAACTTAGCATAAGAGAATTGATAATTTCTTTTACAATTTGAAAATGTATTCCAATACAAGGAAATTAAATAAATGCACATGAATTTCAGATATCTAAAGAACATTCAGCCATTTATTACTGTTTGAGTTTGCTTGAATCAACATGCACACTTATTAATATCTGGATTGAAGGTATGTGAGTACTATCAATCACTGTGCTGGATGACAAACTCCAGCTATGCTGTGCAATAGACAGACTGCAACAAATAATAGCCAGATTCCAAGGAAGAGGGCAAAGACCATATTGCAGTGTCTCTCCACCTGCTCTGCTATGTATTTCCAGCATCTGTGTAGCCAAAGTATCCAATAGCTAATAAAACTTGGTTCTGTGTAGAAGCACAACAGTTGCTAGTTTGGCCCTCAGGAAAAACAGGAGTGGTCTGTGGTTCTCCTCTCTACAGGTTTTGACCAGCAGTGCTGCATGACAGTTCGTGATGGAGAGGAGATGATGAGGAGTTTCTCTTACCTGAGCTTTGTATCAAAAAAAAAGGAAAAAAAAAAAAAAAAAGAGAGATACTGAAACTAAAGGGCAAAACACTCTGGAATGATAAAAATAAATACTTCTTTGCCCAGCATATAAATAAGCTGGAAAGTTCACTTTCAAGTGAGTTGAGGCAAACAACTGTAACATTTAAAGGGGGTTTGTCCTTCTGTGTGAATAACAAGAATATCTGAAGTTATAAAGAGTTAATGCCAACAAAGAGCATGAAAAGTGTCATGCTTTGAGGTTTAACCCAGTCTTTAACTACTAATTATCATAATGTTATTTTCCTGCGGCTTATTCTGCCACCGCAGTGACCCAGTACTGCTCACTGTCAGTGCAGGATACCAGGACGCATGGTTGACTTGGGCTGACAACTCCTGTTGGCTTGTGTGACTGGTGTATTTATTTATATCACTATCATACTAAATGTCCTTAGCATAATCAGGACCAGTTGTTCTAATGAAATGTACTGTTAAACAGCCCCTACCCTGAAATGTTTGCCATCTAAAACCCTAGAAAACAGAATTTCTCACTAACACTTTCCATTCTTTCATCACAGCTGCGAAAGCCTAACACAAAACATGTTCCCAAAACAAACAACACAAGCACTAACATAACTTTGGCAAACAAAAGCTGGAAAGAAAACTGGTTTCCTTTATTTAGCTGCATATACTAACAGTGTTTAGGAATGGGCAATTAGTCTTTGCATTTCTTCAAAGCAGATGCACTGGGCTCTCTCTTTTCATCTAATGATCTGAAAGTCACTTCATACAGAACTAAAAGACATGAGGCATTATGAACATTCCTCCGAGGATGAGAAATATTTAGGATTAATTTGTTCCAAAACATCTAAATATGTTGCCAGTTTTCATTTGCCAGAAGTATCTAGTACCTTCCTTCATGCTGCCATGAAATTATAGACAGCAAATACATGAGATAAACTGTACCAACCAAGAAATTGTCCCAGAGAGGTGGACATTTTGTTCTAGCCTTGCCAGGTTTGAAATATGCGCACAGGCTTATTTCCAAGCCTTCAAAGTCTGAATGAGTTTCTTTCCCCTGCTCCCTCTCTGTCTTTTTCTTAGTAACTTAAAATGCTTTCCTAGCACAAAAATTAGTAATTTAAACCCTTTATTTCATTAGCAGTTGCACACAGACCAGGAAAAAGGAAAAACTATTACACGCTTGATACTGTGTTAATGCCAGGTCAAATTTTACTATCTATGATTTATTGCTACTGGCTAGCAAAAGTTGTGCACCTAATTAAACCCCTGCATCCTATCCTGAAAACAGGGGGCTTCCACATCTGAATGGGCCAAAGTTTGCAGATGGTTTCTTAAGGCAGGAAGCATCGCTTATGTACTGACGGGACAGTAGTGAGGTATTGTATGAAAAACAAGTCCTGTGTGATTTATGAGTTTATTCCCTGTTCCACTGGGGTAGCTTCAGGGACATCCCAAATAGTACAAGAGTCAAAGAGAAGCAGGTAGGGAGAGCCTGCCCAGGAGTGGTTTATACTCACATACTACAGAGCACTATGACTACTACCACTACTGTCATAGACCTCCAAGACTTTTCCCCTCTAGAAACTACTGAGGCAGTTCTCAGTGCGGGAGCAGAGGTGTAGTCAGCAAGCCTTTGTATTACTCAGGTTCCGCAGATCTCCTGGTATGCCTGGATTCATGTTTTCATTAAAGGAATATATAGAAGATCACTTATTTTCCTAAGTCTGACAAGGATACACTGTGACTGAAAATAAGTTCCTGTCTCTGCAATTCCCGATTTCAAGGTATTTGCAGAACCACTATTTCCTGTGGAACTAACAAGAGATCAGAATTTGGCCCCACATTTAAAAATAAAATTATTCTATTTTTTTTTTCCATGGGATTGGAATAGAAAAGTACTGTCTTTCCACTGGTTTCAGTAGATGCCTTTGCCTATCTTTTCTCCCTCTAGCAGACTTTTTGCACACTGTCAACTCAATAATTGCTAGAACTAGGAGACCAAACTGTCCACAGATAAAGCTAAAATACACAATATTCTATTCTGATCTTATGGTTCAATACCTTGTGCTGTTTCTTGTCCTCACTAAGTAGCATCATGTATTAAAATGTCAGATATAGGAAACAATTTGGAGTGTATTGTCGCAGTTCGTTTTATTAACATCAGTTTTATAAGCACATGAAAGAAAATAGAAAAGAAACATGCAGGATGGAAAATTGTATTACATTTTTTATACTACAATATATCAGGTACTATACTACAATTTGTGCTGTTTCTTGTCCTCACTAAGTAGCATCATGTATTAAAATGTCAGATATAGGAAACAATTTGGAGTGTATTGTCGCAGTTCGTTTTATTAACATCAGTTTTATAAGCACATGAAAGAAAATAGAAAAGAAACATGCAGGATGGAAAATTGTATTACATTTTTTATACTACAATATATCAGGTACTATACTACAAGGTATCAGAGATGGCAGTAAGGCACAAAGTTTGGGTCTGGAGTTTTTCTTCATATCCTTTGTCAGAAATCTGTTAATATTTATCAAATATACCGTGTTTGCTGCAGGTAAACTTTTTCCTAAAGTAGATAGAAATAATATTTACTAGAAATATTTTGCAGGTAAAACTTACATATACTATAGAGTGGAAATGATGTCAAGTGACTTGTCCATGTTCCATTTCAAGCTAGTAACTGGGGAGGAATAAAATCTCAGATGCCTGACTGGGTACCCAGACTTCACCTTCTCACTGGGCCATTCTACTTCTGCCTGTTGGGGAGGGTTTTCTAGTATGGAAGACTTCCTACCTGAAATTTAATTCATAAGGTATCCTCAGCAGAATTATGATTCTTTCTTATCTAGCTCAGGATGCCACGTTGGGTCAATATGATGCTTTTATAGTCTCAGTGTGGCTAAGATTGTGGGGTGCTAAACCTAGTGAATTAGCTGTAGTCTGGTACAAGTATGTGAAAAGTCTTACTGCTTAAATGGTGAAAGTGTAGGGAGGTTTCATTTTTCAGTAGCTGGCAGCCTTGCAAGCTGTCCAGGCAACTTTTGTATCTCCATAGGTTCTCACTATATTTTAAAAGGGTGTTGCCTTATCAAACATGTTGGTTGCTTGCCTGAATTAAAAAACACACCACCATAATTTTTTGACACTGAGCTGAAAATTTCAGTGCAGTTCAAGACCTCTACTGGTTACTTCTTATGGTCTGACACATATGAGCAGGTTGAATTCTCCCATCAATAAAGTAAAAAGCGTTCACCCACTTACTTGCTGCTCAGGCAGCGTCTCAGTGAATATGAAGCCCCTCCTCCACAAGTGCGTGAACATTCGCTCCACGAGCCCCAGGCATCCCACAGTGAGTCTCGATCTTCCTCTGAGCGAGCTGTTCTGGAGCTCTGAGGAGAGGGACAAGGAAAAAAATCAGGAAAAATCATTTAAAGGACAAAAAATATTGTTGCTAGCTTAACCTTTCTTTTTACTGGATATCATCTTGATCATTGAAAGCACTGAATAAATCTGTAATTCTCTGACATTCCTACCGATTGGCAGCCAGTTCTTGTAGTGGGGGTTGCTGTATGGACTTGCTTTCATCCTTTGAGTATCATACTCTGTCTCAATTTGAGACTGGTGATGACTATTATAAAAGAGCACTTTGGACAACAGTGAGGCAAGAGATTTTTCCTGATTAAAAGGAAGAGGTGGAGTATTGTAGACATTAGAAATTGTGCTTTGAAGTTTTGTTGCTGTGTTACAAACTATGAAAGGGCGTATTAAAAAGTGCCTTCCAAGATGCTCTTGAGGAAAAAAAATCACAACATAGTGAATCAACGTGATACAAAGACATTCAACATAACGACTTTCATGCACTCATCATAAGGCACTGGAACTATCATTACTTCTTCTCTGTCCAAAGATCTCCTATAAAACTTTCTGGACAAAGATTCCCTAGCTGTTTTACGCCTACTATTTGCTAACTTAAAAAAGAAAGTGCATACTACCTGAAGAGCTGGAGTTCTCCAATGCCAGGCACAGACCCAGGCAGTGCTATTGTTAATGCCAGTGGTTGGGTGCAAACAACTTTATAGAGAAGCAGCACCGATGAACTCAGAAATGCTCAGCTCTTCTAGGATTAACTCATAAATGCACAGCAGTACCTGCCTCAAATAATGCAGTCATGCATGTATCCAGCATTTCATTTTCATTCATGCAAATGTACCTCAGAAACACAGATCTGTAGGGACATAAATAATTTAACCATTTAGATAGGTATTGTCCCTCCTGGATGATGCGGTTTTGCTGGAAGAACAACCTACAGAAGCATGCAAAGGTGCATGGAAAATGCCTGTGTCTGATGGAGACCAGGCAGTGTTCTCCTTCTAAGCTTGGCTTGTGCTGTGGGCCAACACCTGGTGAATAGCATTTCTAACTGTATTTGGAATAAATAAGAAGGCAAGACAACTATATGAGGGAGACTTTGATGGTACACCTTCAATAGAGAAACATCAGCAAGCATCATTGCTAGCCCATGTTAGAGGAAACAACTCTAGCTTTCAGCACTGAGGGATTATTTGAGACATGGAGATAGCTCAACACTGAAATTATTTTATCTTCAGTGAAGCTGTGTAAAAGTTTTGTCATGAAATCTGAAACCTGGTGAAATATACCAGTCTTGAATATTGTTATTCACAGGCAAAAAAGAAAATGTTGGCGATGGTTTAGGGCTGTGAACAGTTTCAATATACAGCTGTTTAAGGGAGATACTGAATTTGTCACACATAACCAAGATCCTAAACGGAACAGTCTGTGTCTGTAGAGCAAAGGACTTAAGTCTGGCACGTTAGGATATGAAATGTGTGTTAACTGGGATTTATCAAGGTAAGAGGTTAACTTTTCAGTATACTTTAAGGAGTCAGGAATGCATTATGTATGCTAACCGTTAATAATGACAGAATTTTCCAATATGGAAACCATTTAGTCTTATAAAATTCTGCAAGGGGATTGCAGTTCACCCACTAGTGTCGTCTGTGACATTGCATAAACAGCCAGGCATAAGATTAGCTGAAGTGAAAGCCCATTTCTTTTATTAGCTGTCTCTATACTCAGCTCAGTAATAAGGCCAAAGTCTCACACTGAGCTCTGTTCTCCTGAAAACAGAAAGCCCATAATCTCAGTGTTGTACACATTTGCATCCTCTGATAGTCACTAGCTCCATGCATCCGAAGGATGAAAACATTGCCAGTGCTGTTCCCATGGTTCCACGGAAGTCTTCCCACCCTGAAGTGAGTCATTAGCTCATGGATCAGTACTTAGCTTACTCAGGTTGACAGAGTAATTGTATAGTTATATTCCCTCCAAAAGCCTGATACTACTTTGAGATACACCGGCACAATAAATTAGTGGTAACTAATGAAAGTTGATAGTGTTAAATCTGTATGCCAAATTGGCGAACTTCAATGGAGATATTGTTTAAAGGAAAAAAAATTAAGATTTGCAGGACACCTGTCCAGCCATTTTCTCTTCTTTCCCTCTCTTCCCATTATTGCTTTTATCAAGGTACAGTCCAAACCTGATCTTGAAGAATAAGTCAGTCTGTTTGGGCAGAATGGGTTTAAAAAGAAAGGATTTTCCTCTCTGCAAACACACCAAATATGGTTATTTCTTTTGAAAGGAAGAGCTCAGTGAGTGGCAAGGGTCAGGTGCAGGACCAATGCACAGCAACACACCCAGCCGTGGCTCCCCGGCATTTCACAATGGTCACCTGCTGCATTCCTCATGCTGCTGCTCACAGACCCTTCAAGGGCACAAGTGCTCCTTTTTTTAAACCAGAGTATTTTAAAAGGCAAATACACAAATGCCACTTACATAGAGTTGAGTCTATTTGGCCTTCTGACACAGAGAAGGCCAACCCTTTTGAAAGACCTTTAGGATCTGGTCCAAAGCATGCTGAGGTCAAATGAAAACTCCATCAAATTAAAGGAGTTCAGGAGCAGAACATTAAAAGATAGCCTGAAAAGGGGACCCAACACAATTTGTAAAGAATTTTTTTTAACTAATCAAATAAACCTTGTGAATGAGAAGGAAGCTAACCCAAGCAGGCAGAAGGCAAGCTTTCTTCAAACAGCTCTGCTGAAGCACCTCCACTCTGATCCTGCTGCCCTATCTTAGCACTTTTGCCAAGTGGAGGTTGCCAGCTATGCCAAATAAAATTATTATTCTATGGTGTGGCCAACATCCATTTTCAATTTGCTTCATGATGCACAGTTTGTAATGGCATTTTAAACACATGTAGCACTTCCTTCTGCAGAACAGCTTTTGGAAGATAGTTTAGATGGGTAATTGAATCAGTTTTTTGTTGCTGTAACATTTAGTATGATGTAATTTTGTTTTGGATCTATTGATGGGAAAAAAAGGTAAATTAATTTAGTCTGTGGGAGATGATACTGGATTTGCCTAATGTGTGTATAACAATTATTTGACACTCAGTTTATATTACCTTTATTAAAACGCAAAAAGATTTAATTTCAACATAATAATTGCAAAGGTAAATGTAAAATTTAAAGTGACATAAGTGATCAAATTCTGACTATGGCCAGATGTGGTCCATCCTCTAGATACAATCTTATTAACATTTACACATGAGATAAGAGGAGCGACATGCCAATTTACTGAGGTTATCTCAGCTGACTGCTTTCTGAAGGGTATTTTTTATAAAATGAAAATGTGTGTTTGCCCTTTTAGTCTGCTAAAAAGAAAATGTGCGTCTGTTTACGCACATAAAATGTGTTTTTAGTTTACAAGGAAACAAGTATCTTCAAACTGCAAATGGGTGCTTGTTCTGACCGTTCACCACTGGTTGAAAGCTCAAAGACATAATTAATAAAGGTTGCAAGGTAAAGTCATGTGAACCAAGTACTATTACCTCATCACAAATTATAAGCATCAGCACAGCTAGACATTCTAAGGGTCCAAATTTTTCTGAAATAAATTGTACTCCCACCCAGAGGAGATCCATGTGCCTGTTATTTGCATTCCAAGATTTGTTATAAGACCTATATATTCCCAGAAAGCATGTGATCTCAAGCTGGAACAGGCTCCAAGATTTCTTTTAACAAGTGGAATAAACATAATTCATTTCAACTCCATCCATGTTTAATGTTAGAGAAAGTAGAGTGGTTTTCCCTCCTCTGAACTACACAGTTAAGATATTGAGCTTGAAATTCTAGCAATGCCTGAAAAGCCATTTTAAATCTGAAGAACGTTGTCTATTGCAGCTTCAAAGGATATATGCCATTACTAGCTAAGAATTCACTGTTTAGCACAGATTTTTCAAAAGTAGCTTATACCACTAATTAATAATTTCTACCCACTTTCAACAACGTGAACTAAACTGAAGAACCTATATTAAAATACTCGTGATAACAGTCAAGAACATTGCAGTGTTCTGCAATACAAGAACTCTTAGAGTACTCCTTTAAAGCTCTAACGTTCCTGCCATAAAGAGACCATAAAGAGAAAACAGGAAAAAAAAAAGAAAAAAAAAAAAGAAAAAAAAAAAAGAAAAAAAAAAAAGAAAAAAAAAAAAGAAAAAAAAAAAAGAAAAAAAAAAAAGAAAAAAAAAAAAGAAAAAAAAAAAAGAAAAAAAAAAAAGAAAAAAAAAAAAGAAAAAAAAAAAAGAAAAAAAAAAAAGAAAAAAAAAAAAGAAAAAAAAAAAAGAAAAAAAAAAAAGAAAAAAAAAAAAGAAAAAAAAAAAAGAAAAAAAAAAAAGAAAAAAAAAAAAGAAAAAAAAAAAAGAAAAAAAAAAAAGAAAAAAAAAAAAGAAAAAAAAAAAGAGGACAAAAAAAGCAGAGTGGGGGTGCGTGTGTGTGTGTGTCTGTGTGTACATGCCTTTAAAGCTGCAAGAAGTAAAGCTGCCACCACTTAAAGCTTCCTTTAAGTAACGCTTCCCTCTTAGAAAAAGTCTTTTATCTCTGCCAGAAGTACCCCAGGTTGGTGCTTCTTGAAATGCCAATGTATGCCAAAGAAGCAAAATGCAGACAGTCGTTAAGGCTCATTATGCCCTGCTGCTGGTATCAGAAGAGCTTCCTTCCCCCTTCTGTCCATTCTAGGTGGATCTCAGCCTGAGCTTCCCAGGAAACACCCACTGATTTGACCACACAAAACTCATGATGTCCGGACATCTACAGCATCAATGGCAGAAATGTCACCTGCAATTTGCTTATCAATGACCTACATAAAACAAGTAAGTCTGCTAGCACTAATCAAAATCAGCTTTTTCTTTATTCCTCATTATCCTAATACACACTTAACCTGAGGGTCATCCTGCAGCTACCACCCAACACAGCAGCTCCAGAGGAAAAGGGCGTGAGGACTCCCAAAGACTTCTCTAACGAGAAAAAGAAGGAATGCCTTGTGCTTTTGGACAAGAAAGCAAGAAGGATCACGTGTACAAAATGAAATCACTGTCAGTGGATAGGGCACTCAGGTGAAGAAGTTTACAAAAGAAAAAAAAAGGCTTTAAACTATGAGCTGAAAAAAGGACTTCTTATAATAGAAACAAAAATAATCTGACATAATCAAGTAAGACTAAAAGAGCTAGGTATCCAATTTTATTCTTAAAAAAAATCCAGCTTCAGAGTTTAACAGTAATTTCTAAATTTATTAAAGAGTTGTCAGGCATTCATGTTATATTCAGGCTGAGATGAATAACAGGTCTTTCCTAACCTTTCCACTAACACACAGTACACAGAAATCATTTAAACTATCTGGAATAGCATGTAAAAAACACAAGTGTCACACATCCTTAAATCACAATAGCTGCCTGGCCATCCAGGAGCTGCATCCCTGATGAGAGAACCATGTTTGTTCTGAGCGCGTATGTGTACACGTGTCTGTGGCTGCACAGAGGGAGAAACATGAAAAGTAGCAAGACCTCTGTTTGTATCCTGAGACCTATAAAAGGAGTTCAGCCTTAAGAAAATAAATCTTAGTTGCATACTGGAATTGAATTTAAAATTTTGTTTGGAACTGCTCTATCCCTACAGAATCCAACTATTTGTCAATGTCACACAGAAAAGAGTG
Organism: Aptenodytes forsteri; assembly: GCF_000699145.1. Classification (NCBI taxonomy): domain Eukaryota; kingdom Metazoa; phylum Chordata; class Aves; order Sphenisciformes; family Spheniscidae; genus Aptenodytes; species Aptenodytes forsteri. The sequence goes on along the minus strand of NW_008794774.1, from coordinate 6,436,094 downwards.
CGTATAAATGCAGATCATGTTGTTTAACTGCTCCTCAGTTTCTGAGGGTTCCAGTCTTCCTCCTTGTTCAGTAAAATGCTGCTAAAGTCATATTTTTCAAGCACCCATTGTGTTCTCTAGATTAAACAGCAATATAGATAGTGAAAAATGCAGTTAACCTCTTGTTGGACTAAGGGCACTGATACAGACTTTAAGCCACAGCTATTTCCCAGATGATATGCACCACTGGGTTTGCTTAAGAAATTTAAATCATCTGGTTCTTATCATATCCCCACTGTTTAGGGGTATGATGAACTGTCAGTGACAATATACAAGGCTCCTCTGAGGTCATTGCCTAAACTTGTCTTTTGCTACTGTGAAAATGATACTAGGGACAGAAAACCAGTCTTTTTCTCTATTATATGGTCCTTCTGCCCTCCCTTTTCAGATACGTCCAAGCGCATCCCTATATGAATTCTTGCCAAGCAATACATTCTCCCTCTTGAAGTAATCCTTGATCATCCTTTGATGTTAGTTTGTCACTGAGGTCAAGTATATACTTCACACAGCACTAAAATGCTGTCTGTAGTGAACCAGGAAGAAACTGCCTTTAGCACTTACCTAGGTGTGTAACAGCAGGAGACAAGGCCAGTGACCTAATCTTTTTTTAAGAAACATACATTTCAAAATTTCAACCAATGTTAATATACGGTTTGTAAGATTTCATTTGCACAATGTTGTGTATCTTTGTTGCATTCCACCCAAGGTAACAGCTGGATTACAGCTCAGATGGGAAACTGCTTGGAAATCTCTGGCTTTTGAAGGAAAGCAAGGCAGAACAAAATCACATCCAGTTGAGTTAATATTGGTAATTACTGTCAAACAAAATGTTAACATGCAAGGCAATCCTGACTAGCTGTTGAAACTTTTCAGAGTGATTATTTTGGAAACATCATAAGTAAAATGTTCTGACACATCCAGTTTGCAATGCACAAAAAAACATGTTTAATGTATCTAGGCAAAAATTGCACATCATTTTAAACAGTACTGTATGACCGAAGCACATCCATTCTTCCAGAATAACTGTACCATACTGAAGAAAGGGCTTATTAAAGTAAGCCAGTTCCTTGTGAGTAGCATAATTCCCTGGAAGCACTAGGATTCCCCATGGCAATAGTTCTCCAGCTCCAACCAAGTATCTGCCCATTTCATGCACCTCATGAAAGCATAGGTCCCCAAGCCAGTCTTAGCAATATATCCAAGGATGTAATGGGAATGAATGCCAACCTATTTTCTTTTCCCAAGGGGTCTGCTTCAGGGTCAGGATGGATGAACACTGTTTAGCTGGTGTGGTAGATAGTTTGTCTTCCCATTATCCTGACTGTATCACATGTAAAGACGAAGAGCAGACTTCAGCCACCAGACCTGCCACCCAGCCACCCTCCAGAAGGACCACACAAGCCAGAAAAATCTGCCTACCTGTCATTCTTACCAAAGTAATGGGAGTTCTGCTCTCACAGAAGTTAAAAGAAGGTGAAGAGAGAAAATGCCCTTGTGCCCAAGCTGCCAGAGCTGTTTACTGCACCTGAAATGCTGAGCAACCACGGGTGCAATTGCTTCCATAATTAACTGCATGCTGTTCCATATGTCCGAATGAAAGGAATGCCTACAGAGCTGTTCAAACTACTGCTAAAACAGTTTTCTCTGGCAAACAACCTGGAAAGAAATGTAGCTGCAATGAGCATCAGATGTCTTGAGGTGGAAGTGGCTATACCTTGTACACTGGGTCCCCTGCTCCCTGGAGAGCAGCAGCTCCCTCCTGCTGGGTGTGGGGCTGTGAGCTGAACAATACCAGCCCACTTGCCCCAGGCTTCCACAGTCTTGGAAATTAACTAAGGAATTTAGCCTCCTTTGCACTTGCAAGACCAGGCAAAAGGCCTTCGAGGGGATCAAGAGAGTATTTCCTATGGAAAACCCCTGGCACAGGGAACCCTTGATCTGAGTGACTCCACGCCCCAAGGAAGGCACTGGCACAGGAGCACGCATGTATGAGGGTATATACTGTACTTTGGGTAATTACTTTATGCTCAGACTTTGCTAGTGCAGATAAACGGGCCAGGATTTATTTTTTCATTTCAGCCTCTTAAAAAGGAATAAATAAAAAAGTCCAAATCTCCTTCTGGGTAGTTTTTAATTTAGTCTTTCTTCAGGATCAAAATCATCCATCACTTAGAAGAAAAAGGGGAAGACACCTTGATGAGAAGGAGAGAAGAAGAATTCTCACTGAGATCCTCTTGCAGTTTTTCAATGCTTATTCTGCTCCTGTGAACACAGGCAAGGGGAAGAGCAATAGGTGCACAATTTTTCTTTACCCTGAAGGAAGACACCTGATACATATACAGCTACCTCAGTTCCCAGGGACATAAGTAAAAGTTTGCTGTGGTAGTCCTTTTCAGCACTGCGTTCCTTTTTATCTTCTTTTATTCTTAACAGCACAGTCATGCAAGGCAGGCTCGTTACTAAGGGAACAGAAAAAGGGAAATTATGGCATGTTTTCCTTTTGCACAGGAAAACAAAGGTTCATTGAGGGGGAAATATCCCCTCCTCCCTTCCTAGCCATCTATGACTTGATATGATACGGTTATTGTGTGAGTAATAAGGACAAAGTGTCACACTGAACTCTGTCATCCTGAAAACAGAATGTCTGTAGTCTCAGTGTTGTACACATGTGCACCCTCTGACAGTCATTAGTTCCACACATCAGGTGCTCTCTGAAGGATAAAAACGTTGCCGGTGCTATCCCCATAGTCCCACAGGATTCTTCCTGCCCTGAAGCAAGTCATATAGTTGTATATATATGCAGTCTCTTAAAACTTATCATAGGGAATACACAGCTTATAGTCTGCAACAAAACAGGGAAGAAATGATAAACAGCCATCTCAGGATTTTAGGAGCTAAACAACCATTCCCAAACCTGGACTGGAAGTTGTATCCCAGGAGGAAAGTGCCAAACGTGAGCTCATTTCTTCTCCTAAAAGGGCAGCAGCCAGCTGTGGGGGGGTTGCTGGCAGAGGATGGAGCTGACACTATATCACTTCAACACGCTGCACGCTGCGCTCCCTGTAATATTTGTAACAGTGCCTTATAAAACTCAGATCAGTCCTATCTCTCACTCTACTTACCCATATGAAAATATACACCAGGAGAGCAATGTGAATACAAGAGCTTGCTTTCTTGCTCCCACAGACCTAAGTTACAACACCCTGTTGTATTTAAATCCTGCTGTGCTGGTGTAAACACCAGGCATGGGTGATCCAATATAGAGCAGGTCCAACCTGGCTCAGCCTCAGACTTGTCGCCTAATTGACTCAGAAGGGTTTTCGAGGCTAGGACTGGTTCAGATGCAGGATGGGTGAAATCACTTTTCAGAATTCAGAACCCACCCAACTGCATGGGTTCAAAAGTGCATCTTGCACTCAAGGACTTCGGGTTTGCCTTCCATGTAGCAAGAACTGCAGGAGGAGAAAGAGCCCACAGGGGCACACAGAAAGAAAAAGAGAGAAAAGTAAAATTGTTGTCTGTGACAAGGCCTATTGCATGCATGCCAGGTGTTTTCTAAGTGGCGAGAAGTGAAAGCTGTGTGCTGGCTGGGCTGTGTTCGTCAGCTTCAAGAAAAAATGACCAACGTATGGCTGGCACTCCCAGCTCCACAGGTGAACCACTGTCTCTCCCAAAGAGACAGGGTAATACACTGAAGAAGTATATATTAGCCATTTTCCCTTGCTTTAGTAAACTGACCTTAAGCTTCCGATATTCACCCAGACTAACTCTCCGTACAGGTCACAACGTCCAACAGTGAGTCCTCTTATGTGCACCAAACCCCGTGTGGACTGGATTTAGAAACTCTTGTTCTGCAAGTCTGAGCTAGAAGACCTTGTCACATTAGCATAGATTTTAACAGGCTCGTCAGCCCTAGGGTGCCTCAACCTCCTCTGGAGCTGGTCAGAGCATTAAGACAAGGTGCCATAGGTTGCAACAGGAAGATGGCACTCTCTGGTCAGGAGGCATTTCAGAGAAGGGAGGAGAAGTCTCCGAAGATTTGTGTAACTTTAGATAAACATTCACAATCATGACATTTATTCAAAATAAATGAAGCCTCATATTCTTCTGATGGTCTGCCATCTCCCTCAGTTACCTCATGGAGCTGTGTATGTGTTTATTTTAACAACAAGAGGCCGTATAAAGGGTTGAAACATTAAGCCTCAGTGGAGGCAGGAAAACTGAAATGGAAATATTTAAGTTAAAAAATAGGGGGGGAAGAGAGAGAAAGGGGAAGAGAGGAAGAAAGGGAGGGAGGACAGAAGAAAGGAAGGAAAAAAGGAAGGAAGAGGGAGAAATAAAGAAAGAAAGAAATCATGGAGAAAGCTCAAGATCCCATGCCATAACAAAAAATAAAGGGAAGACAGGGAAAAAAAATGCTTATGGTACCCTTAGGAATTAACTATAAACCTCAGAGTCTATCTAACATATTTATTCCCCCCTTAATCACCAAGTAATTGATCTCAAATTAATGATTATATTTCTTTAAAGGAAAATACACTCAGTTGTTGAGAGTTTGCAGTACCAAGGTGGAGTTTTCTAGGAGTACCAGATGGTTTTTTTTCGTGATTTTACATTGAATTACAAAGATGGAAGGACCTAAACACTGTCAGGATATAAGCTGCTACCCTCTAATATCACACATGATGAAAATATTTATGTTTCCATTGCTTTCACCAAATAAAAGACAAGACACATCCACACTTTGAAGCCAGTTTGCTGCACAGAAAGGGTATACATTCCCCTCTATGCCAGTCTTCAACTCTGGTAAGATGTGATAGCGCACTCCCACTTGCCCTGGTGCTCACCAGCACTGATGGGTGGCTGAGCCCATCAGAGAATGACAAGACTGCTAAAGTTTGGATTAGCAAAGCAGAGTCGTACAATTCAAGCTGTGGCAACTCAAGTTTTTAGTTTCAGAGATTTCTATTGAATTACTTCCCTCTCCTCTTCAGCTAATTCAGATCTTTCATCTTTAAAACATGGCCCTGACTAGACCTTTAAGGAACATATTGGCGATACCACAGTAACTTGAAAATCCCCCACTCTCTTTTTTAAAAGTTACAGGAACTATGAAAATGTCATATCCAAAACACATTTACAATCATAATCCATCCACATACCAAAATGAAAAAAGAAAAGACAGCCCTGGGCTTGTTAAGGGCAGTTATATTTGCCCTCAACAACAGATGTTTTTAACAGTCCAGGCTGAAAGAAATACAGGGATTTAAATAAGCCAGTAAGTAAATAAATAAATAAATAATCTACCAATCTGATGCCAGCACCAGAACAGTAGGAGACCTTATTGCTTCCTTTATTCCCCTTCATTTCTGCGTCTGTTGATACAGTGCAGGATCTGAACAATACACTAGCAAACTTCAAACACGGTCTGAGATTATATCCAACAAAGCTAGAAGGGGAAATTCGACACCCCTACTGTAAATTCATATGGAAACAAAATGAGTTATATTTATTTTATGGGACAGTTTGAATTTATTATAAGTTGCATATAATTTCCTGTCTCATTTCTTGAGCACTCTTGGAATTTATTTCAGGATGTGCTACGTTATCACACACCCCCTTCCCTCTGCCCTGACACCCTCTCTGTCGAACTTGCTCTACAAGCAGTCCCTGAAAGGCAGAAATCCCAGGGCAACGTCTAAAGGGTTGAAGCTTTGGAAGAAATTCCATAAAGGCAGTGAAGACAAAAATGGAAACAATGTGAAAATTAATGTACTGTAGAATCAGTGAACATACCACTTACTTCTCTACACTACCAGAAGAAGGACTGCTCCTATAAGCAGTGTCCAAATAATTCACAGGTGGCAAAACTATTAAGATTTCTACATATGCTTGCCTTGGAAGCAGATTAAATCTCACAAGTACACAGACTGCTTTCCCTCCTCCAGTCACCTGTCTATATAGCCTTCCAATTTCACCACAACTTTAGCTACTTTTATAAGAAATTTGGAAAAGTTGGTTCCGACAGCAAAAAGAAAAAAAAAAATCTCATATGTGAAATGAAATTCTAATTAGGGTACTTAAAGGGAGAAAATAAGAAAAAAGCTGGAAATGCACCTGGACTTAGTAATCTCTGATATGGTAACATCCCACTGTCAGTGAAGCAGAGAGACGGTCCTGGCCTATAGTAGTCTTCAATGTGCACACTCAGATTCAGTCCATAACAAACCCACAACATCCAGCAAAGGTGTTCTGTTGAAAATGAGATAAATTGGCCACTCGGAGGTTTCACAAGAAGATATTCATGACCAATGCTTTTTGGAGGTATTTTAATTGCTCCTGTGCCTGACATCTAAATGCCACATGTAAAAGCTCAAAGTAAAACCAGTTATTAAATGAAAAGACTTCAGTACAAAGTCTAAGCAGGTGGAATGCAATATAGCTCTACTGCAGTTAACAGAGGCAAATCAATTTATATAGATGAGAAGCTTGCTCTCAAATCTCAGCTAATACTATGGTTATAAACCATGATATTTGTCTTAAGAGTTAGCATTCTGAGAATGGTATTTGCCACTTCCAAAAAGAAGGGCAAAAACTTTAAAGGCTGATGACCCTATCCGATTGTGGGAGAGCCTTCAACAGAGACAGATAAGATACTGCATACAATTATCTTGAAAGACAAATGAAACATTTGAGAATGGCATCTTTAAAACCATGATACCGACCTTTAAATCCTTCTAGTATCTATAATCCCCAATAGACAACCCTCTCTCTTTGTCCCTTTTGCATAAGGAAAAATTTTAGCTGATTAAAAAAATAGGTCTGAATATGTGCAGTGAGTCTAAGCATGCATGATAGCAAATCTCAGACCTGTGATGAAATGTTTTACATTCCCTGAGATAAAAGGACATGTAAATGATCAGATAGCACTAAACGTTGACTATTATTGGTCTGTGTTCAACACTACACAGGGTTAAGGACCTAGAGAAGATTTGCCATCACTCCATGAAATGTACGTCTCTGCTTACTTCCCCCACTTTGCCTGAACACACATTTAAGGGCTAGGGGATGTTGTAAGACCTTGAATATCCAAAGCTGGTCAGCCATCTGTTCAGACAAGCCTATTGTCCATCTGCTGGTATGAAAAGATGGAGGTGCCAACAGCAAAAAGCCATTCCTGTACATCAGTTAGGAATAAGTTGTGGTTCATACCAGAGCATGATATTCTGATGGAATTCAACATTTCATGCCAGCTTTTGATTAGTTGCTGTCCACCACATGAGAAGACTGCTTTCATAACTGTACTTGGCTTGGGCTGGAACAAGTAATTTCTTTCTCCTTTTCCTGCTCCCCACCCTGATACCATAGCATCTGGTGGTTGATGTGTTTTCACTGTTTTTTCACTACCTTCAGCTTTCTGATTGTTTCTATAAGGATGATCTTATTATTCTGCCTTCCTTCCTCATATGAGAGAACACATGCCTCTGCAGCAACAGACTGCAATTTCCCATTTTTTTCCCCCATGTCGATTGTTGCCCATACAGCTCTGACTTTTCTTACAAGCTTAAGAAAATAGCTACGAAAAGCCATAGAAACAACAGCGCTGTCTGCAGATTTGACAAGACAACACTGTAACAGAAACCATGAGGTTATATTTGGATGGCTAACAACACAGTTATAAGAGATTCAGTTTTGGTTTGCTTCAGTGAAAATTCAGTCATGGAGAGATTGATAGCCCTCTCCTAAAGAATTATTTGTCTGGTCATGTGGACTACTCAGGCTTTACATTAACTCATGAACCTTCTGAGCGTATGAGTTTGCCCAGCTGACAGATCCATGACTACAGGTGACCATATTCCAATCTTCAGACTCTCCACAGTGTTCAATTTCACAGTTTCTTTCATTATTCTTTGCCAGACCTATGAATCTAGCAAAAGTCATTTAAACAAAGTGTGTTTAACTTTACTGACACTGGTGAAGCAGACCAATAGCTCAACAGCCTACATTAAGTACTGACTCCCATTCACTAAAGTCCAAAAGAAAAAAATTCCATCACACAACCCTAGTTCAGCTCATGCAAGCCTTTGCGCTTGGTAGAAAAAGAGTAAATAAATTATATACTTCAAAAAAAAATCTGAAGGAAGAGGTCAATAAAATAAGTCCAAACACAAAATTCTAGAGTAATGTAGGAAGAAAGTGATGAGTATACATACTTAGTAGCATCTAGACCTTCACATTAAGAAATTGTTTTGTTTTATAGACATGACACATTCAGAGTACAGCAGCACTGGCCACAAACCACAATGATGAGAAATTTTGCACTCCTTCACATGAATAAATCCTAGCTTTGTATAGCTGAACTCTATATTTCAGCACATCCTTACCCAACTGGTGTGATCAAATGCCAGTCTAAATATACATGACTATGCATGAAAATATATGTGCGCACTTTGGACCCTGTACTGGAAAAATCCCTCTCTATACAGCTACAACTGTAGAAACAGAGAGTCAGACATAAAACAGTAAATAAACCTACCTACACATGAAAGGAAAAACTATCAAGGTTTGTACATTCAGATGTAAACAAAAAACATTATATTCATTCCACTGGCTAATTGTGCTTGTGGTCACCCAAGACAGACCCAGTTAGATAATAGGGGAATGTAATGCCAAAGAGCCTGGAAGGAATGGACTATTGTATTTGACTATTTTCCATGTACAAATTAGCACAGCAAAAAAAGAAATCCTGCAGAAAAACACATGTACTTTATTACAGTTCCTAGTGTTACTTCTGTAAGTACCACAACAGTAACAGAGAGAGCTAAAAAAAGCTGCTAAAAAGATGTAAAAAGCAAATGCAAATGTGATTAAATGCCCTTCTGACACGAAGTGATTTGACTTCAAGTTCGGATGAACATATGTCAATGGCTGGTTATGGTTTTGGCCACATTTCCTTTGAGTTAGATAACTGTGATTTACTTGTGTTAGGCTTTTATTTTTAAACCAATAGAAAGGGAAATCTTCAGAACAGAATGCCTGCTTTCTTTTGTTTCTCTTAAAAGTGGTGTGCTAGTATTTCCTTAGCATGCAAAAGTTCACAGAGCAATGAGCAAAATTCTCCAAATACCTGGTCTTAGTCTGGAAAGAGAGAAACTCTCTTTTCAAGTTACTTTCAGACTGGTATTACTTTTTCAAGACAGGCGTCTAGTGTTATGGCTCAGATTCTCAGAAGTATCTGTGAAAGTACCTAACTCCCATTTATGCCAGGGAAACTGGATGTCTGAGTATGGAGCAAGTTCTAGGGCAGTTAATAAACTACTGACCCCCCCAGATGTTACTCAAGCACCACTCGAAAATGAATACAATTTCTTCTGAAGAAGGTTAAGAACCCTGATGAAGTAGTGAGCTACCCTCACTACTACACCACTCCAGGTGGTCTGCCCTGAAGTAGACTATACCTGCTGTCTAACAAGGGGAACAAGAGAGATTATTGCTGATACTGCCTGCAGACTTGTCCATCGCCTTAGCATCATGTATGCATGGGCTGTGCATTTGTCTGGCCCATGCAACCTCCTTAGTGAGGCAAGGGTGCTGAACAAAGACTTTAGGTGCTACTTTGCTCTACAGTGTCTTACTGAAAATATAAGAACATGGGATAAATTATTGTAAGACTAATCCTGTAAGCATTTGTCACCTAGCCTTAGTGCTTACAGCTGTGAACTTCTGCTGATGTTACTAGAGTGCTACATCACTAGAGGCTGCTTGTGTTGCTCAGCGTGGGCAAGACAGGGGTTTTAGAGAGATACAAGGTGAAACACATAAATCCAAATGCCGATTGTCATAGTTTTCAAACTCATTCCAACTACTTGACTAAAGGCTAATACCTATGAGGCTAATAGCCAGCTCACAGGCCTGATCCAATGCCTCTTTTTTTCTCAAAAACATCCATGAGCTTTCTACTATGCCCTGCGTGAACTCATGCTGCAATAAACTACAGTAGTAACATGTATACCAAGGTATCCTGCAACTTATCTCTATCTCTATCCAAGCTGTAAGTCAAAATCTTGCATGTTTACCTAATCTCCTGCTGAAAGCAAGTGAGAGATTTTCCTGAGTATGGAAGGAGCAAAAGAATGGCCTGATTCAAAAAAGAAAATTAAGCTTGCTTCACATCACTATTCTTAAGGCACAAAGAGATTTGGTGGGAGGTGGGGGGGAAATCTCTTGAGGCAGGGTAAGTCATACAAATACAAACTAGTATAGTATGGAATATAATGCATAATAGTTGGCAGCAGAATGCACCATTTATTTTCATGAATTAGGGACTGAGAACTTAATTCACAAGCAGCAGAGTGAAGCACAAATGTTATGAGTATGAACGTAACATGGGGCCAAATCCTACAGTCCTTACACAGTCTTCTTGAGTCACATCTCCTGTTGATCTTCCCCAAATTAGTACTGCAGGATTGGCTCATAATATATTACAGTCATCAGGTTATAAACTTCTCATTTTCATAAATGAGGGAGAATCTATGCTGACTTTATGCCATTTTGTGTGAATTCAGTATTTTAAATGGAAAATAGACCTTTAAACAAAATAAGACTTTTAAATCAGTCCAGATGATAGAATTCTTATTTTTGATGATTAATTAGTATTCAGTGATTCTATATCCAAAAAGCTTTTTTTTAAAAATCGCACAATAATTTTTAACAAGCATTTCATATAGGGTTATCCCACTGTTTAGGTCCCTGTGTGGCTACTAAAAAATGTGTTAAGATGAGTTTACAATGATTACCATAGATTGTTTTATACAGATAAATAAGAAATGCAAGCTGCTATAAAGTTCATCTATTTCTTTAAGATTCTTTGCTATTTGAATGACTACATTCAGTCAAATCTTCAGAAAAAGACAACATAAATGTATGCCAAGACGACTATGGTATCAAAAGTGTGTGCATATTAATATTCTTACTGCAGATTTTCTGATAGCAAACATATAAAATTAAGTATGAGTCAAAATGGAACATTTAATCTCAATCACACAGCAGAGCTACAGCGCTCAGCTGTAGAGCATCCTATCAGGATAATCAGGGGAAGTATGTGAGAAAATCGTATAGCAATGATCAGCTTTACAGCCCTGAAGTATACTAGATACCACATAACATATCTTCCAAAAGTTGGTATAAACTTGTCTCTGTAATGAGTTACAGCAGTAATGAGAGCTCATTTAAGCTGGCTGCAGGGAAGAGTTCAGTACATGCTGTACCTGGTTTCTCTGCATGTGCACAACTGAAAAATATTTTTTCTTTTCTGTTTTTTTTAGGAAGGAAGAAAATGCCAGGAACATTACAGCGTGATATAGTTTGATTTAAAGAGGGGAGGAACGGCTCTTCTCTAAATCCCAAGCAGTTAAATCACCATTCACAGGCACTGCTCTCCAAGTTTATAAAGATGATGCCAACATCAACTTCTTGGTTCTACCTGCAGCAACCCACAATACCAAGGCTCCAAGCTTGCAATACTTTAGAGAGGATAAGATTTACATGATTTTTTTCAAAACGAACTCTAACTGCAATCTTAAAGATTAAAAACGTACCCACCCGCATATATACACACAGATACAATATCAGCTACAAGCGATACCCATTTGCAGGAAAGAAATGGCATTTACCAGGACGAAGGAAACCAGAAGCAGGGTGCCAGCAGTTGTCCAGCGGCAGCACTCCATGGCTGGGTCCGTGCCGGACCTGGGGTCGGACACTGCACAAGCTGCGAAGCGCTCGGCTGCCTGCTGTCACATCCAGCGCTGGTGCGAACCTTCAGCCCTGCTTCTCCGCCTCCATCAGCCCTGCTCACATTTCCCGACCCAGGCGTGGGTGGGTAGGTTGGGGTGAGCTGCGGGGAAGTGCTCCCTGAGCCGGCGAGCAGCCAATCGCCCTCCTGCTAGTCAGTCATGCAGCACAACAAAGCCAAGGGGTCTAGGGAAAGTGTAACAGTGAAAGACAGAGGGGAAGAAAAAGAGAAAGAGAGAGGAGGAGGAGGAGAAAGAGGAGGAGAGAGGCAGAATGGCACAGCTGAAGGGAATGCTCTGCCTTCAGCTAGCCGTCCTCCAGGAGCTCTGCTCCACCACTTGCCATGAGCTGTTCACGCTTATTGCTAGGTCAGTAGCTCTCCTCCTGAGCGTGCATTGTTCCAGACAGGAGGGAAACTTAATCTGTGTCAATACATAACGTATGCCATAAAAGGCACCAATCGGAAAATGCTGAAATCCTCCAGGGAGAATGTATGTTTTACTAAAGCCTTGTATTCTCTACAGAAAACTGCTCTCTGGAACACTTTTACACCATTTGTTCAGCAATAAAGGGGTCTGACTCTGCTCCCAAATTGTAAAGCAGGAATGTTTCCAGCAGGACTGAGTGACAGCCTTTCTGTTGCTACTTTTTTCTTTTGGGGGGAATTTAAAAACTACTCTATTCTTCATTAGAATGAAAGTGGGCTTATGGGAGGAAGAATTTTGCACAGAAAGGCAAAGATCCACACACCTCAGGAAAGCTGGGAACTCTGCCTTTAAAGTGTTAATTTGACAGGAGTTTCAAGTCACTGCTCTCACTCTGTTCAGGATTCGCCTAGTTTGCATGTCTATGCCCCTGCATTGCCTGAAGTCTCCAGCTCTTTTTAATTTTTTTTTGTCTATCTGTTTGTTTTATTTTCTGAAGCAGAAATTGCAAACTGGATCCAAGAACTCTTTCTCAATGCAGTAGGCATTCTCCCACATGGGACTGAGCTGGACGTCTCTTGCGGTCGCAACATTATGGTGCTGCAGGGCATACTACGTCCAGATGGGCATGTAGAAAGCCCTGTCTTCCCTAAGCTCTTGACTATGGTTCCTCAGTAAGCTCAGACAATGAAGGAGAAAAGTAAGGTACATGCGTGTTAGGGGTGGAGAACAGTATGCTAGCAATGAGCCTGAAAAGTGACTGAAGCTAGCAGGGGAAAGGAAAACTCTGCCAAGGGCACCAGGATTAGGGGCAGAAAGGAAAAAGGAGCAAGTGTAGACCACAGACCATTTAAGAGAACTGCACATCAGTAGAAATGAAAAACAGCCTGGAGGAAAAGCTGGATGAGCATATGGAGAGTGATACAGAGTTTGTAAGAGGGAAGGAACTGAGGAGAAAAAAAAGAGTTACGGATGTTGAGAAGTCAGATAGGAGGAAAGAAGAGGGTCTGGCTTGACATAACAGGAACAGGAACATAAACGCTGAAGACATCTGAAGGCCAAAATAGAAAAGAGATAAACTAGACAGAGCTGAGCTTTGGAAGTTAGGGCTGAAGAGAGACATTCAGAACAAGAAACAAAAGTAATTAGGAACAGTGGGAGAAACAGATTTGAGCTTGCAGTAGTTTGGCTAGGGACCTTTGGACTTGGTGGGCAAGGAAACAGGGCCAGGAAGACTAAAAAGGCTCAGTGGGAAGGGGCTATGATGGAAAACCAGCTAGGTGGACAGACTGAACGTAGCAGGGGTGAGAAAAGGCCTAAAACAGCTACTAAGATTTCTCTACCACCAGTGAGTCCTTTATGTGTCCAAATCCCCTCACACAGCAACTTCAGAGACCACTTCCGCGAGGAGAGGGGAGGGATGGACCACTTTGCACCACCCTCTGGCTCAGAAGTGGGGAAACCACCGTAGGATGACACCATGGCAGAATTTACAACTTCTTATATTGTCCTTGAAAAGTCAGGAAACTAAACATTTAAATCTACTAAAAGTCTAGTGTACCTTTTATAAATAACACCACCACCACCACCATACAAAGCTCCCAAACCATTTGCTTCACCAGCAGTGTCAATACACACCTGAGAGTTGCACATTTTTACAAAAAGGATTTTTTCCATACATCTCCTGGCCACTGTTCTCTGTTTTCTCCCTTACTCTGTTCCTTTACTCCCAAGAAGATTAACATCATAGGAGAAGTACTTACAGATAGCTCCTGGAATTCCTGTACACGAAATTCTCAAGGCCAAATTTTTATGGTAAACAGCAAGGTTCGTAATATTGAATAGATTAAATAATGACTGCTTTATTTTTAACAACCAAACTGCTGCAATTATGATTACATGGCTTACAATGGATGAAACAACTGAGAAGGATGTTTTCATAACCATAAGCTTTTTTTTTTTTTTTTCTTCTTTCTCTTAGCCCAACTTTAAAATAAACCATGTCCCTAAGCACCACATCTACCCGGCTTTTAAATACCTCCAGGGATGGTCACTCAACCACTTCCTTGGGCAGACTGTTCCAGTGCTTGACAACCCTTTCAGTCGAGAAATTTTTCCTAATATCCAATCTAAACCTCCCCTGGCACAACTTGAGGCCGTTTCTTCTCGTCCTATCGCTTGTTACTTGGGAGAAGAGACTGACACCCACCTCATTACAACCTCCTTTCAGGTAGTTGTAGAGAGCGGTAAGGTCTCCCCTGAGCCTCCTTTTCTCCAGACTAAACAACCCCAGTTGTATGAAATTCACCAGACCTGATATTTTGTTGCACATTTAAAATTCAGACCAGATTCTAAAATGCAGCTTGAATTTTGTTTTCCCAACAAACTCATGCAAACCCCATAATTTTTTATGAACCCACATGAATATCATATTTTCAACAGTTTGGCTTTCCATGTTCTGCACATATTTGAACCTAGAAATCAAAGCGAAATTCAAGGAATGGAAACTCACATGAATCAAATCCAAAGGAAAGGTCTACTCAAATTCTTGCATACAGCTTTAATGAGGAGTCATGCCCAATATCTGCCAATTTCTACAGAGCAGTGTTGCATCTACCTAAAGGCTCATTTGAATTATTCCTAACTGAAAAAAAAATGAAAGAGAAGTGTAGATTTACTGAAAAATGACATTAAGGCATGAAGTGCCTGGAAGCATTCTGGAGCTGAACATCTCCATATCCTGCTGTTCAGGTCCAGGGTTTTGTTATACTGCATATATGCATTTTGTATGGAGTTCATTTATTTATCTTGCTGAAAGGTCATTCTAGATACGGAACACTAGTTTGGGGGTGGGGGTATTTCTTTTTGGGTTGCATATATACTCTAAAATAAAGCCTGTAGTAAGAAGGAAAATATGCCCTAAACAAAGTAACATTGCCAGAAAGGTGCAAAGCCTCAGGCCCTGTTCATCTCCAAACTCTTTCTGTCATGCACCCCAAATGAATGCAAGAACTCAGAGTAATAAAAGACTTCTACCTGCAGCAGAAGTAATAGCTGAAACCTCAAGGGATGTGTTAGCCAATGTGGATAGTGTCTACCGTGCCCAGCACTTTGTTTCACCAGTAAGACAGAGGTTGTTCTCAGCAAAATCTTAATGCTACAGATGAAGTCCTGAGTCCTTCAAGATCATTGGCAAAATTGATACTGGATATCGGTGAGTCCAGGATTGCATTCAGTATCACTTTCTGACTATATGCAAATATGTCACCTCCAAACCCTGATATTACAAACATAACCCCTTCACCGTCTTAAGGGAGAGTGAATGCACAAATACACGCTACTCCCTGTCCTGAAAATTATCCCTTCCACTTTCTGAACTGGTCATTAGTTTCAGTTCTCCTTCACCTCTGCCAGGTGTTTAAATTAGATTGGTTTGCATCTCTTTGTGAGAAGCAGAGCTGGTTATCGGCACTGTACACCTATGGCAGATTATATGAAATGGAAGTGGAAGCAAAGGAGGGTGTCTGAAGCAGTATTTTAAGCTCTACAGATTTAACAATACTTAATTTGAAAAACACACGTGCAGGCAGAAGAAAACTGTTAACATCAATATGCTTTATAGCAGGAAAGAGTGAACTCAACTTTGGAGCTCATCTCCCTGGGGAGAATATGTTACCGTTTGCACTCAGAAGCCACCTGTCTCTTCCTGGAGGTTGGACCTCTTTTTTGCCATCAGGTCTGTAGCAACCAGGATTTTTTATTTCCTTTTACTTTTTCAGTTAACGCTTATTCTTAGATTTTGTCTCTTATAAGCCTGGATTGATTTCTGGGAACCTGGAAGCTTGTGCAAGTATGGTAAGTGAGAAGCGGGAGGGAGCCAGTGCTTTATGAGGAGCTTTAGACAGGATTTGCATTTACATGTGTGTGTGCCTATGTGTGCCTTCAGTAGATGTGAAAGAAACTAGAATGAAAGTTACAAGGACTGCAATATTCTGGACTGCCTAGGTGAAGGTCACCCAGACGTACATGACCTGTGATTATGAAAGCACTTTCCTCATAGGTTAGGGTGCTGATGCATACAAAACCTCTACCTAGACCTCCAACTTGAAATAAAATTCAAACATACCATAGCAGGAACAATACAGCTCTGAGGAGTATGAACATCCTCATTCACACCTAGCAGGGCAATACATAGATAGTTCAGCCTTCAGATTTATCCAGTCTTTGCCCTGTATGAGAGACTGGTTGCCATGAGCACTGGGTGCAATGAAGTCACCTTGGAACCGGTGCGCTGTGACCTCTCTGTCTTCGGCACCCACATGAACCTCCACATCTACCATGAGGAGAAGTCTCAAGGAAGAGATGATACATAACACTGCTCAATCCATTTTGTTTAACTGGACAGAAGTCAGACTGATGAGATGCTTTCACATGAAACATTTTGAGCTTTCAACAGTGAAGCTGAACAGTTGTTTCCTCCACGGGAATTGTAGAAACAGATGGAGTGAATTCATATGTGAGGGCTGCTTCTTTCTAGAAATTTAACTGTACTAATTGAAGTGATGAGCTACAAAGATCTCCCCTGCTTCCCATGTTAGACTGTCACAATTTACCTTATGAATAAAGATACCTATTCCACTTCAGTAACAGCCTGCTAACCTTTGGCAGCAGAAAAATCAAAACCAAGATTTCACCAAAATATGTAAAAGTTTATAGATTCTTGCAGTGTTTTTCACAGCAATTTAACACTGTATTCACTTTTTTTCATTGGAAGGGTGTGGTAATTTAGTGGATGAGCCAAACATCTTGAACTGACATGCTTGAGATCTGAATTACAACAGCAAAATAGGGGAATTCTGTAATAGGAGATGCAAAATTGCTTCCTCCTCCTGTTTTGATGGAGAATCCCAGGTAAGACAGACAAGCATGTATCCATCATTCTTCCAACATTGTTTCTTTCTCAGGCTTATTCCTTTCCCAGGGTGCCACTTACATATCCTTAATATCTCTCCTCAACTTTTGGACATGCTTCTTGTGGACAGACTAAAATGGATTCCTGTTTTTAGAGTCATACCAGTGCCTGTCTGTGAGTGGGCTCACACATGACTCTGGGCCACTCGCACTCTCCTGGAAAGTGAGCCTCTACCTTCCAGTTTTTTTCCTCACACAAGACTGTTGCCCCTATTGTTGCAATTCAGAAGCCTGTGCAATTTATTTATCTTCAGTCTTTCTGTGCCTCTTCACTCCCAGCTAGCACTGTATCTCAGCTTGCTCTAACAGTTGTTTACATGCCATACTCTCCGAACAGCCCACAAAATACAGGAAATACTGTTTTTATGTTTTACAAACAGGGCATTGTAGGTACAGGGAGATTAACTAATTTGCCCATGATTTTACATGAAGTCACTGACAGAGCACAGAATTGTACAAGATCTCTGAAGATGCAAACTAGCAGCCTTAGCTACACGGACCAATATGTTGGTTAGTTCCATGAGAAATCACGTTAAAGTAAATCTCATTTAACTATGTATGGCAATAAGAAATACACTGTGAGAGTATGTCAGTAAATTGACATTAACTGCAGAGCGCTTCCAGTACCTTAGAGAACACATCCAGATCTTGCAATGAACTTCAAGCAAGTAAGAGACCTGTTCTATGCTGGCAACTCTTGCAAATCCATGACCAGTTTCATAGTCATTACTGGGTTTTTAACTCACAGGCCCAGCTTCAGATGTCAGGCCAATATGTGAGTTTCACTTTTCATATAAGTTTCTAGGCTCACTGTTGGCAAAAAATAACCAGAAAACATGATCTTTAAAGGCTCAGATACTGACAGCAGATACAAACAAGTTTGCGTGCAATTATTGGAAGTCTCATCATTCGAGCTATCAAGCTTGTGATTTTAGCGATATTACACAGCAACACTTGGGGTTGATGATATTGCTTTTGAATATTGCAGGAACAGAGCCTATATTTTTGTAAACCACCTCAGCTGGAATTCAGCTGGAGCTTTATGGGTTATAAATTACTTTACTGAAGAAACCAAACCAAACCAAACAAAAAACTTCACACACTTTTTAACCTCTTTGGGTCTCTAATTTACAAGGCTTTTGTCTTGTCTTATTTTCCTTCTATGGCAGTAGAGTATAGGTAATTCTTTGTATGGCTTTTAGCTTTTGTAATGCAAATGGGATTCGATTCCACTTTCCTTTTCTTATCAAAATTCAGATTCTACAGGCAGGCTTAGATGATCGTGAGCAAACCTGAAATTAATCAGGTGAAACTGCCAAAGTACCATTAAGGAAAGAATATGTGAGTTTTACGAATCTTACAAAGAAACAAGGAAGAAAAGAAGACTAGGGAGTACATTTGGATCAGGATTTGGAAAACCCCTAAGGTGGGGGAGGTGGGATTGGGGTTTGGCCAATTTGCGATACTCGGTTCTGTGTCTGGATTCAGCTTTCCAAATTTTCCAAAAGACAAGGGGTGTGGAGGAAGGAGGGGAGTTGGATTCAAAGCTTTTGGGTTTTGGCCCATCTCTTGTGCTAGCAATTAATGAGAATGCCTGGACAGCACAAAGCATACTTTGAAATGTTGAGCCAGCAATATATTTAAGCAGTGGAGAAACCCTTCTTTCTTAGCGAGAGAGTTTTGAATATCAAAACACTAGTGAAGATGCCACGTGGATGGAACACCCACTCAGTCACAACGGGGTTCTCCATGGAAAAGACAGAGTACTTACCCCAAGTTGGCCAAGTTAATAAAGATTAACAAAGCAGACAAACAGCAAGGATTATAGCACAAAACCACCTAATGAACTGTTTAAAAGCTGGAATCGTTATTGTTCTTGTGACAACCACAGAGATGGAGAAGAATTGAGGTTCAGTGTTAAGGAAAAAAATCTTTGATTTAGAGCACAAAGCACATTTAAAAATATAGAAAGATAAAGAATATGTCATAAAACATGAGGGTAAGTGGTAGGATTTTGAAACAGCACAGGGCTCAAATGGCTGCAACACATGCACAGAAGTGGAAAAAGGTATTCAGTGAAATATTTGAAACATATGGGTTTTGTTTATGTTTCTTGCAAATATTTGAGAAAAGTGAACAACTCCTACCTGTATACAATCGTGACCATGAATGCACTATTATGTTGTAACAAAAATGTATTTATAAGCAACCAGTAAAATACTGGAAGAAATTATAATGTTAATAACTAGGAGGCTATCGTGTTCCATATTAAATTTCTCAGCACTGCAGCTCACTATGCAAAGAGCAGCGGTTTCTACTTGATGGATTAAACAGTTTCAAAATGGTAGAAATACAGGAAGCAGTGAAACAAGACAGATAGTATTCTCCTTTCGAGCTAAGCAGAAAATATTCTCACTATCAGAGAAACAGGTGAAAAAATGATACAATTTTTATTTCCTGTGTTTACATCTGGTGGGATCTACTGATCTTCTAGTTTGAATTTATAAAGGTTGGCAATTCAAAATTCAAATCCATATGTGGACTGAATCTTCACAGAAAAGGCTTTTTTAAAAAACATTTAAAGAATGATAATGGCTGGTAAATAGATGAGTAGCTTGCACTGAGCCAGGCATGTGGTTAGATGATATAATCTTAAGGACCCTAATCCTTCTCTCTTTCATGGAAGAAATCAAGAATAGTAGGGTCTTCTACAAACTAAAACAGATGAAAATTGGAGCAAAATCTTAATTTGTATGACATTTGGTCTGTATTATAATTTGTTTTATCATGTAATTCAGTATGTGCTCATATAATCTGAATTTCAAAAATAAAAGGCTTTCATGTGGCAATCAAAGATAAAATTGATCATGTCACTAAGTGTGACAAATACCCACCGAGGAACTGAAGAAAACTATCTTGACTAAGAGCATCAAACCTTCCCCTCAAATGAGAACGATGTGATTCTCCAATCAAATCAATTACTGCAGTAGACAAATTTCTGAGCAATGGAAAAACTAAAACAGATGAAAATTGGAGCAAAATCTTGATTTGTATGACATTTGGTCTGTATTATAATTTGTTTTATCATGTAATTCAGTATGTGCTCATATAATCTGAATTTCAAAAATAAAAGGCTTTCATGTGGCAATCAAAGATAAAATTGATCATGTCACTAAGTGTGACAAATACCCACCGAGGAACTGAAGAAAACTATCTTGACTAAGAGCATCAAACCAAATGAGCAAATGAGAACGATGTGATTCTCCAATCAAATCAATTACTCAAATTTCTGAGCAATGGAAGATAAGGAGCATTCACAAATAAACCTCACCAGATTAATCAGTAAATTTCAAAAATAAAAGGCTTTCATGTGGCAATCAAAGATAAAATTGATCATGTCACTAAGTGTGACAAATACCCACCGAGGAACTGAAGAAAACTATCTTGACTAAGAGCATCAAACCTTCCCCTCAAATGAGAACGATGTGATTCTCCAATCAAATCAATTACTGCAGTAGACAAATTTCTGAGCAATGGAAGATAAGGAGCATTCACAAATAAACCTCACCAGATTTAATCAATAAAAACTAAACCCCTCAGTCACAGAAGAACTTAATGTCTGCCCCTAAAATCCATGCACAGTCCATTTTGATCAAACTGGTTAATATATATTATCAAAACATATTAAAGGACACGTTGAGAGGAGAGCCGATAATGCTGCATGGGTAAGAACACAGGACTTGGTTGGCTGGAGTTACAGTCAGAAGCCAAATGATTTGGTTCTATTGCACTTCTGATTTCCAGTAACTTTGTCAGCAAATAAGGGAACAATTGTTCTTTAACTGAATTTCAGGACTAGATTATTTAGAACCGTCATTTATTTACATACTCAATGGTTCAAAGCCTGCTGTGCCAACATTTTTTCATGGGAAAAGCACATAAGACTGAGTCCTGCATCCTACTATATAATTCAGAGCTTTAACCTCAAAGGCCAATTATGAGATGAATTCTCATGAAAATCTACTGTTGTCAGGTATTTTGTTGCATCATGCACGTCTTAATCCTGCAGCACAAAATAATTATGAGAAATGTAAGAGAACAAAAGGACTTCCTTTATCTGTGCATGAGAAGCTTATAGTCCCATCATCTTTGTATGTCACAGATTCTCTGAGAGCTTTTGACAGTGTCTTTTTAGCTGCTTCATATAACAGTTTATGACAGACTCGCCTTTATTTTTGCAACAACTAGCATCTTGCCTGAAGTCATATCTATAACAAAAATATCTCCATATATCTTTAAAAAAACCTCTTGGAACCATCATTATAATTTGTCTGTTACCAGGTGCCATTTGCTCTATTTAAGCAGTTTATCCACTGAAATGGATATTGTATTTCATACATGTTTCCAAAAGCTACTTCTCTTCATGATGCACCACATAATCTGTTCTACGTTTAACTTATAAAGACTTTTATGGAGCTATCTTAATGCAGTTTTTGGCTTTATCTCCTTTCTTTTATTTGAGTCCTGGTTTATAAATTTTGCTTTTATGTATCTTTGACGTTAACAGTTGTTCTGACCACTTAGGTTTGTAATTTTATTTGCCGGCACAACAGCATTGGAGTTGATAAGAAATATTCTTGTGCTGGAGTATGTCTTTGTTCAGTGAAAGAGTATAGCAGGACTACCAGCTAAAAGTCATTCTTCTGCAAAAAGCTTTGATGTAGTAAGAAAAAACTGTATCGAAATCATGAAAGACTATGGAGCAGATTACCTTGGCAATCCTAATTTCTTACTGTGGTTTTACAGAATTATTTATATGTAAAGATGTAAATTTTCCCACTATGTGTTACTTCTGCCTTGTCCCCTCTCCCCTCCTGGCTTTGACCACACATGTATGGACTTGTTCTTCTGTCAAAGTTCAGTGAAAGATAAAGCAGAACAGACATGTTTGTATTGCAGGTCTGCATTGTATCTTCTCTGTGAATTGTGAGAGGGTTTGGTTTCTTTTGTTGGTAATACTTTAACGTTTATGAGCACAGACCTCCACTACACAGAGAATGAGCAAATGACACGTCACTGCATCATAAAATAGTGTCAGCTCATCAATGACCTCCTGCGATGCCATCATCAGTTGAAAAGCTAATGCAGGTAAGCTGGAAGAAGCTGGAGATGAAATAACAGCTTTCATACTGACACAGCAATATAGCACTATACACCTCATAGAGTATACTATAATATATATTTCCTTATCTGTATGAAGTACATCAAAGGCTCAACTTTCTAAAACCTCTATGTAGCTGGACATTCAGAAAGATATATGCTAACTAAAACCTCTATCTGGTGGGGAGAGGAAAACTGCTCAGAAATGCTGTGCAACAGCAATGGGTAAGGTTAAAGAATTGTAGTTTTGTAGTATCACTTAGCAGCAGAGACTATAACACCAGGAGTTTTACAAGTCTTTAATACATCTCCTACAGTACCATCTATAATCATTAGGCTTTACATTTCTAAATCCTTTCTGTCCAATAGAGCTTTTTTTCCATTAACTGACAGGCAGTCTTTTCTTGGAGTCTTTAAAATGCAGGCTGAGAAGCGAGCTGTATGCCATTAATCCCACTGTCCCACTAATATTCGCAGCTAGGGGCAGCCCTTCCAAAGAAACATCCACCTCAATGAAAAAGATGCCACATACAAATGAGGCTTACCTGGTGAATATAATGCATATTTTAGCATCACTCTGCCAAGTGTCTGACAAACTACAAAATTAGCCAGTTTCTACAGTATGAGTCACATTAAACTGAGATTTTGCAATTTAGAGGTACGCCTATTCGTTAGCATAGTTACCACCATGTGATTCAGAAGTATCTTTTATTTTCCACATTCAGATGTGAGAAAATGAGATACAGGCAAGTGAGGTGCATGGTATGCTTAAAAACACATGAAGATTCTCTAGAAGTGTCAAGATCCTGGTCAATGACCACCAAACCACTCTCTGCCTAATTGGCTTAGTGGTAAATAAGGAAAATTCTTTTAAGCATATGCCCAGATGTCATGTGCTTTGTGTTTGAAGTAATGCTGCTCAAGGCTACTTTAATTGAACAGCAGCTTTGATTATCTATTATCTGATACCCAGGAAGGCAAAGTTCACCATTCCACTCTCTACAGTGGCTGGGTGGGGTGGGATGAAATAAAACAAATTAATTTTAAATGTGTGTAACATCAAGATATGATTTTTGTTGTTGAAGGGGTACCCAGGGCTCCCTTTAGGAAGGTGGTGCACCCATCCAAGAGCAGCATTTGCTAAAACACTAGTTAAGTTACTGGTTCGAATTTTCTCAGCCATGGCTTTATTTTCCTCTCCTGAAGCATGAATATAGCAGTAGCTCCACCACTTAAGTTGTGGGAGAGACAGAGCTGAGTTAAGGCTCCCCTCTGCATTTTAATGTTTTTAAAAGAGTTAAAAAGGAAAAAGAAGTACTTTTTACTGCATAATAAAAAATAGCGGCTCACTCTGGCCTGACAAATAGCCCAGTGATTCCAGTAAGAATGGAGTAGGTGTTGGTCAGGGCAGAGTCAAACTCTGCAGCTGAGATTCAGTACTTGAGGAAAAAGACATCCATTTCCACCCATATTTTTCTTCCGCTCATTGTATGTTTTCTTTTATTCTTCTGGGAAACACAGAGTCTGAATGTTTTACTGTGGCATCACCATGTAACATGTAGACTGTACTGCCACTGTTCCGCAAAACACTGGGCTGGACCTGCACAGAGAGAGAACTTGCCATTTCCCCAGTTTATATACTCCTGCACCACACATGAAAAAAATCTTACATGTTGTTCAAGGCTATTGCCACAAGGGGAAGCAATTAAAGCTAAGCTTCATTAGGGAGAAACAATTATGAGTTTAATTAAACAGCATATATTTGGATTTCAAATAATATTTTGCACAAAGTTTTAATAATTCTATTTCCCATCTCCTAAAATTTCTTTCTGTTTCCGTTACAATGAGCATTTTCCAAACAGTGGTTCTCACTGAACCTGTGGTTCAGGAATATGGATGATTGATTGCATTTCAGAGAATCATTTCTTGATCCTTAGTAAGAACAAGACATAAGACTATTTCAAGGATAATCAACTGAAAACAGCAGTTCAAGTAGTGTTGACTGACCTGTTCTCGATCTTACTAGTCTCATGAAGACAACACAGGAGGTAGAGAAGTATAGAGAGGATTCAGTTGCATCTACTTGGCAACCATAAAACAATGCATCTTGGAATAGATAACGCAAGATTTTCCAGCATTAGACACAGTTACTGGCTTCTACATCACAAGATTTTTGAAGTGCCTTGTGAGACTGAAAACTTTTCATTATTTTTTTGAAAGCACATGAATACATGCTCCCTCAATGTGTGTGTGTCATCACTTGCTGTGATTTATCCTGCTTCCTTCCTGTGTATCATGACTGGAGCAACTAATATAGTTTCAAGGAACATAACAAGCCGTATTCACCAAAAAGGTCCTGAGCCAAAGATATCAGGCACTCATGTAACTCATGACATGTGTTCGTGCCTGACCCAGATTTGCAAAGGTATATTCATTGCCATTGGAGTGCTTCTGCGGAAAGTGGATTTTTTAAGAGGTGGTGGCCTGTGTTTGCATAGTTCATTCTTCTCATTGACCTGACATGTCTGCCTAAAACCCTGCATATGAGATACTGAATTCTTCTGAAAACCTACTGAACAGCATAGGATCAGGCTTTATATGCTTGCTATACCCCTGCTAAGTATTTCCAGTTATAAGCTGCTTTGGAAAGAATGCCTCATCTTCAAAATACAGCCCTGGAGATTAATGAAAAAGTAGCTGCTTTCATAAACAGGATAAACTAGGCATTTGCATGACAACAGATTTACAACCACAACAACCAGTAATCTGCAAACCAAATCATCAGTATTTTTAGTGCCATCAAGTCTGCATATTAGGTTCTGTGGGCAGAACTGTTTAAACACAGCCAGGATATTTAATGGCATGCCTGTAAGAAACAACATTCCTCATTGACAGTGAGGGGCCCGGAGCATGGGGCAGAGTTGTAGCAAGGAGTCGTCATGGTGATTGCTTTCATACTTTTCACAGTATTTGTTCCATTTGTTAGCTAGGAAATACTGGTGGAGCCCCATGTGATATTAATGCATGTTCTCTCATACAGGCTGCGCACACTTTTAGGCACGATCACTGGTTTATAAGGAGCAGTTTATCTGTGTAAATTTTGAATGATGAAGTCACTGTGCTTTGTTTTACACCCCGTCATTCCCGAAATGGTCCCGAAACGGGCCACTAGAGGCCAGCCAGGGATGAATACTGCACCTCTGCGTGCTGGTGTACGTGTGAAGTGTGTGTCAGGGGAAAGAGGAAGAGCCTGACAATGCTGATGGACTGGCTCAGTACCCAGATTAGCAGCCGGCTGCTGCAGAGAGGCCAGCAGTGCGGCAGCCCCCTCTAGGGTATGTCGAAAAGATCAGGCAGAGAACAGCAGCGAGACAGGAAACAACTTGGAGAGGATGGCAGGGAGAAAAACTAAAGAACCAGCCAAGAATGAACCTCAAAGTCCTACTGGACAGAAAGAAAGACTCACCCCTGTGAAGGGGTGCACCCCCAGGCACATTGGCAGTCAAGCTCCACCACCACCCTGAAATGTCCCCTTGGTACCCCAGGAAGGGCCAGGGTTGTTACACTGTGAAAACGAGATCTCCTCCAGATTAGAGAGCAGAAGGACAACAGGCAGTAGATGAAAGTATCCCTGCCATCAAGAATGTGAAAATAGCTGTATTAATTTAATTTTACTCAACTGGGTTAGTCCCAGCTGTTTGAAATGAGTAGCAAGCTGCTGTGCTAGCTCAGGTGGCTTTCTCTGTAAGGTTAACACATTTGTTTCCCCAGGTGAAAACAGCAAAAGTGCTCAAGTTACAAAATGGACAGTAAAACTGTTATACTGAGCTCCTTAATGAGCCCTTTTATCCCATCCTTGTCCTTTCTCAAAGAATTCAGG
Source organism: Aptenodytes forsteri (assembly GCF_000699145.1). Lineage (NCBI taxonomy): Eukaryota > Metazoa > Chordata > Aves > Sphenisciformes > Spheniscidae > Aptenodytes > Aptenodytes forsteri. Next base: position 6,409,826 of record NW_008794774.1, on the reverse strand, counting down.
AATCCATAGGAGGTGGTGAAGTACCCTGGAAATGACATCTGTCCCCTTCTCCAAGAGAGTAGCAAAAATAACAGCTGGGAGCATGTCATTTTCGATGGCAATTTTCAGTGCTCAGATTAGCCTGTGTTTCACATGGCTGCTGCTTTCTAAGCAGCACTGAGCAGCAGAAATGTCACATGGTCCTCTGGTATTTATTGACATGTCTCTCATTGCATTGTTAGGTCAGTGGCTGTGTTTCTAATTAAAAGATTGCTTCTGTGAATAACAATGAGAAATAGTACTATGTACCATCTTACTAACCTGTCAACATAGGCTATTCACTTTTGTTCACAAAACTTGTCAGTATCCAGGGAAAAAATAACTGGGTCAGATTCTCAGTATAGCCCTACTGATTACATGTCTTCAATTGGATGATATTTGAATTCAATTTGCTTTTAAAAACTGAATAAGAAAGGTGCTCATACAAAGTCATATCAATACAAGTGAAAGAACTTATTTAGGTGTCCTTTAGATTTATTCAAAGGCTGTATAGGAGAGATATTAAAACTCTCATTCTTCAGCAATATAATGCTACTTAATGCTGTAACATGCAATGGGCCAGATTTTGCCTTCAGATGAACCTAAATGAAGTCAATGGGCATAGGGACCCTACACACAGATTTTTTCCTAGTCAACAGAAGTGGTTTTCCTGCTTAGATACCCTCCTTTGTAGAAGACCTAAGAGTTCGAAAATGGTTGTAGAAGTTTCTCACAGACATTTTGCCAGCTCTGATGACTTACATACTGCAATTCACTTGAGAGCTGAGGCACCACATATCAAAAGCCCTCTGGAGTAGAGCACATTTTGTTCTCTGCCTGCAATGCCAAGCACACAGACTGCAAATTTACAGATTGTAGGCATTAACTGCAAGCAATAATTACACTGATATAGTTTGGTTTGAAAGTTCAACTAAAAAGTATTTTTCTTTCTCCTATGCTTTTTCTTTTCCTTGCTCAGAAGAACAAAAACAAAAAGCAAACCTAAAATAAATGTAAACAGAGAAAATTCAGTACAACCCTACCAGCTCAAGGAAAAAAACTTCACAGCTAATTATGAAATAAAGGCCATCCACAGGAATATTGTTATAAGATAATGGTTTCCTGCTCCTTGATTAGTGTTGTAGCAGGACAGAGATGTTTGTCTGCACAGCAGAAGACAAAGGTCTTGTGACGGTGATCAATTAAAATAACAGTTTTTCTTTTATCATCCAACAGATGCAGATAAGCCATTCTTGTCACATGTTGTTAGTGTTGATACTGCAGAGTAATTTTCACTATGACTGGTTTCTAATGGCCTTCAGGACCATGCAGGACATGCGTGGGTGACAGGCAGGTAGGTAGAAGAAACTGATGAGGACTAAGAGGAAGCTCACGCCTGCATGCACAGAGACAGCACCAGCAAGGGGCAAGGGGAGCACTGCTAAAACCATGGCTTTGGCCGTGGCCTGTTTCCACCAGCATGATGATATTCTCCTTTGCCCCATTTTTCAGCCACTGATGCCTTATCTAGAGCTGCAAAATCCCACAGCTGATGCTGTCTAGAATCTCTTTTTGTGTTGAGTACAACACTTGTTTTCATACCTAAGTTATAAACACACTTTAGTGTTTATCCTAACAGTTCCTGAGACCAAATCAAATTTGAACCATAAGCACCAGCTCAATTGCTTTATTATCTGGAGAGAAAAGACACTTTGCATCTCAAATTTTATAATACCTACTTTTATATTTTATTTTATTTTATTTACAGTATCATTTTTATAATTTGAACAAATTAAAATTTCATGTGGTACTAAATGATCAATCAGACATAACAGAACTACAAAAATAAATACATTGAAAATTTAGTTTAATAATATTTGTACAGAAATTGTGCGAACAATGACAAAAATTTTTTTAAAGTTACTGGAAATGCCCATTTTTAACTATGAAAATTTTTGTCTCTGGGTCTTCCTTAGTTATTTCTGTTATTGTGCTTAAGGCTTAGAATTTTTTCTACTCACAAACCAGATCAGAAATTCTCTAATGCCCTTTGGTTTTTTGTGTGAAAGAGGAGGAAAAGCAGGAGAGGAGAGTCACTCACATTTTAATTCTCTAATAACAAGTTAGAAACAATAGACAAAATATTAGTAGGAAATAGAAAAATAATGCTGTGTATACTCTTTTTCTGAAAGAAGAAATTCTTTCTATACCTTTAGTCTTATATATTTTTTTCAGAATATAATCTCAGTTCAAATCAAAAGGTCAGATGGGAAAAATAATTTTGTTTTAATTTAGTGTCTTTTAAACTTATAATACAGGCAACTGATTCAAAATCACTTTTGCTGTATACATAAGTGACTGACAATTGTTCAATATGTAGCTATGTGGTGAAAATCGGAAACTACTTAAAGAATTAGTAATTTTAAAATTCATTCATGCATTTGCAGAAACAAAACGCTTCCCATTTCATCAAAATATCCTGGAATCAATAGTCCAAACTTACAAGATTTTCCATTATGACATACAGTCAATGATACCACCATTTCTCACTATCTCTAAATGAAGAGGAACGTCATGCCTTTTCCAAAGATCATCTTTTGTGGTGTTGCCAATGATATTCAATTACAACCAAAAGAAAACTAAGATAAAGTTCAAATTGCCATTTATTCTTTTTATTTCCCCTATTTTTGTTTGCTAGCTTGCAGTAGAACACATGTGCATGCTTTATAAGTTTTATTGTTTTTATGGATCAGTTTGCCATGTCTCACAAATGTTGCATTGCACAATATTCCCATAATGCCCATGCTGGAGATTTCACATTTTATGGCTTTTTTTCATAAGCACAGGAAAGTTTGCTTCAGCATCCCAGCACAACTCCATCTCCTGTCATCATCTCAGACTGCCTCTGTGGTGGAATCATTTGAATACAACATGGCAAGCTGACTTTTTCAATGGCCCTAAACAGAAACAAGATCCTCACCAGTGTCAGAGACCATGGAAGACATATGTGGTCTCTAGCTGTTGAATACACAAATCTGTGTCAGCTTTGGGAACTAAGCTGGAGTCTCTGGCCTAAAAAGTTGACTAAAAGAATTTCAGCTACTAAGGTACTGAAGTATACACATGTAGAAGATTCTCATGCTTCTCTGTAATACTATGTTCAGCAAATGGCTATGTCACACTGCTCACACTGCTTTTTTAAAGTAAAAAATCCAAATGACAGTGCCTGTCAAAGACATTGGAGGACATTTGTGGCTGTCATGGTCCCAGTATCTTTAGAAGGTGAATCTATTATCGCAAAACAGCATATTAGCTACTGCTTATTTCTTTTACTGGTAGGAAGAAGAACATGGCTTGCACTCTTTGAAGAGTCATATCCTTTTTCTCTATCCCTAAATATACTTTCCTATGCCTTGCTTTTTCTTTGAGTCTTTCTTTGCATGATTCAACTCCTTCAGTCTTCCTTGCAATTCTCCTCTTCTTTTCTGCTTTTTTTCCTTTTTTTCCTCCAAAGACAGTGACACAGAACAGAAGAAAGCCAGGGATACAAGACAGAAACATGAGCATGACATTGGATCATCTGAGTCGCCAGAATCCAATGTTGCATAATAGTTGGAGACCTGTCACAGGTTCAAACCAGATTCACAGAATACCTACCTCACATGCTTCCAAATAACACAAGCAATAAAGTAAAAAGCAAAACCTAAAAAGCCCAGACCTCAGAATGAGAGGTCAAGGGCATTGCTAGTATCTTAACTCTTTGCAAATGTATATCATCTATCGGCAAGCAAATGATGGTAAGTAAAATTTTCAGAAGAGAGGACTTTGCCTAGTCTGGCTGTTTCAACAAATTGATAACACTTGAACTGGCTCTTCACTCCTCCTCACTGCCCTCTAGATAGATACGCAAGGTGAAAGTGATGGAGCAAGGAGGCCCAGTGAACACCAGAGACCATCATCTGGCTGGAGAGGACTAGAAAGAGGGCTTCACTGCAAGACCTGTCCGTAGAAGACAAAACAGCCTGCAGTGAAGAAGGCTGGCTTCTCACAATCAAAGAAAATACGGCTGATAAACATTAAAAGCCAGAGACTGAGCAGCAGGCAAACGGGAATTACAGCACAAAGCAGGAGGCCTGAGGCTCCGGTCTAAAGGCAAAGGTTACAATGATTTTTGTAAGCAGCAACCAGAGACCAAGGGTCTCCTACCTAGTTTCTAATGGTCATGCTGCTACAGACAAACTCAGTTGAAGTCCCAGAGAAAACAATACTTGGCAATGAAAAATTAATGACTAAAAAAAATCACCACAAAAATATGGGAAAGTGACAGGAGATCCTTCAGTTTTCGATAACTGGATAGCTAGATACAGATGGTTTGCCTGCTGTTGCTGCTTAGATCAAAGCAGGGATTTTCAAAAAAGAAATTAGTGTGAACTTATTGCAAATATTATTCTAGTTTTCTGCATATTTTTTAAGCTCACGAGACCCTCAAAGAAAGAGCCTGATTCTCCTCTTGACTGACATTGACATAAATTCATCGGCTCCTGCAGAATCCGATGGGAGCCTGGGGAGCTGGTGCTGCTCACTGGCTGGCAGAACGGAGTTCTGAGAGTATGTGCTTAGCAAATGAGATCCTGTTCACAGTATGCAACTGGTTTTAATAGAAATGAGGTATTTACTGCTCACAGGATCTGCAGTTCCTAGGTGTATTCTCCATTTTAAAGTCTACAAAGTACCGGTTCATGGGATGTGCCTCTTCTTCATTGTGCTTTCAGTGTATACCACACAACAGTGGGGGTCCAAATCTACCTATTGTATAAAATAATCCATGAGGTTCTTCTGCTCTTTACAACTATGGGGAAAGTGCAAAAATAAATCCATCATCTGTCATGATTGATAAATGTTAACCTTAACAGAGTGGCTGGTAACAGGTAGGGACAATGGGATATTCTTATGGCTCTATTAGATTAACATTAATTTAATAGTCTAGATACTATAATTCCTGTTCACTGGTTCCAAGTTAGCTGAAAATATTTTACAGATTATTACTCAGATGTTAACCAAAGCAGCAGGTCCCTCCAAAGCAATTGTCACATTTCTCCAGACTTTCATTTTGTCTTCCTGCAGAGCCCAAGGAAGGAAAGAAGAAAAGCAACAAGGAGGAAAAGATCTAAAACTCAACAAGTAAGCTATTTTTTTCATGCTTCTGCATGAATGCAGTTCTTTTCAATCCTAGTACTTCCCAGCTGTTTCAAAGACATCTGTTCATGACGTATTGCCCCCTTCAATGGCGTTAAAAGTTGGCAGTGCCGATCAGAAGCCAGTTTGCTATGGTCTTGCTCTGGAGATCTGGTGGGAATTGGCATATGCATAGCCTCTTTAAATGAACGGGAACTTTCCCATCTCATCACTGCTCACATCCTATAGTTTCAGATTTAGTTTAAATGACAATCGAGCTGTTGAACTGGCATGATATGCACCTTGAGGAATATTAATAATTTAATGCCTATCCACTTCTAAAGGAAAATTCTGCTTGACGGCATACTTATGAGAAAATTTTGTGGGAATCTTCCTAAAAGTCTTGAAATGTCAGTTACAGAGGCATTATTGCAAAACATGTATCTTAATAAAAGCAAACAAGGGACACGTATACTGACTGTCTAAACAATTTGGCATTGAACAGTGTGAGAAAAAATGTGGAAATACCCTCCAGATAAAATGTAAAAGATTAAAGAATGCCCATGACTTCAGTGATGTGGAAGTCATCAATAGTATTGATTTATAACTGCTACACACCAGCACTATGAAATCATAACTCCAAGATTGTTGTTTGAATACAGATTTTAAGGTGAACATCCTTTCTCAATGCCTGCAGGTTTTCCCCTCTTGTGACCATTCAAAAGAAATGTCCAAAGCTAGGTTCTCTGTATTTTTTTCCCTTTGACACAGTTCCACAGATTCCCTCACTGGCCTTCTGGAAAAAAATTTGAAAACAGAAAAAAAAATTGTTATTTAATAAATTTATCTATTTGTCATTAGGTGACTTTGCTTATGACTTTACTTTCCTTACACTTTTTACTGTGTCTCAAGTTATAAAGCATCCCTATCAATTTTTTTTCAAATACGGAAGAATCAAGGGGTTTGAGAAGGGAGGAGTGTTGCAGCTGGGGGACAGTCTGAGGAGAAGAGAGAAATAGGGAGAGAGGAAGGCATGACCGGACTCACTGACCCTTTGAAGCCCCTTGCCCCTGACTGACCCAGGCTGGCTCTCCTCCTCCACTTGCCCCTTCCAGAAGCCACTCAACTGCCATGAGATAATCAAATTTTGCTGACCTAAGAATGAGAATAAAGTCATTTTGCCTTTATCCATGAGGGATGGGGGGAGGGAAGGTAGGGTTTTGCTTTCACTGCTAAGAAGTCTGGAGCTGGCTCTGGAAATAGTCATAAAATTTATAAAACACCAGTACAATGCACGCATTCCTGCATATTTGAAAGAGAGGGAAAAACACGTGAAAAGCTAGGGGTCTGACTCTCCAGGCCCTCCATATGTGGAATTTCCATCCACATCAGTTGGAGTTCAGTATATGAAAGGCTCGCAGAAGCAAATCCAAAAGGATATGTAAAACCAGTAGAGATTTTCTTTTTCATGTGAAACCTGAAGCATTTAGCTTACTTTGCAGAAGGCTTCTGTAAGTGTGATTCAACTTTAATCAAAACAGTGGCTAGAGAACTAGGAAAGCAGAAATGTCATTTAATTTAAATACAGCACCCCCCCCATCCAACATTCATTTTTCCTACCCCCACCACATAAAAATTCCTCCCAAAGAAGAATGTAAAGTACTTTTTTGAAGATGGTAGAGATTTCCATTATACCACAATGCAGTCATTTATTAAGCAAGGAAAACAAAGTTTTTGTAAAAAGTAATACAATATGTGGTGGAAGCTGCAAAAGACATTAAGTCAAATTTAGAAAGTCTAAACTTGTGAATTCCAAGCACAGCCGTGTAATATTGCCCAAAATAGTTCCGGCACTCTAGCAGGAATGGACACAAAATTTATTTACTTAGATGCATACAGAAAATTTCTTTCAGTAAACTTTTATGCAATTTTACAAGATCAAAACTCAATGTGCGATATGTTCCAGGGAAAAAAAATATTTGCAAACCACTAAAATCAGTACATTGCTTCTGATTTATTGTGACAGAGTTTTAAGACTCAAAGAAATACATATTACAGAGCTAACAGAGAAAAGCAGTAGCTGAACTATGAATTCTTTAAACTAATGTAGCTATGTTTTCATAGGACTAACAGCAGGCACAGTGAGATTTCACATTTTATATGCAACTACTAAGTCCAAGAAAGCAGATCTAAATGTAATTCAGCATAACATAACATAAAATAACTTGCTGTTGTAAAGGACCCTGCCATGCTGGAGTGGGGAGAAAGGCATATACTGATATATGGAAATACATCAGTAAGAAAACACAGGAATATATCAATGAAATATATCTTCACCAGAAATGTTGTGCACAGTCATTCCAATAACGGCCAGCTGAAACTTTGATTCTGCCAGTGTATCTCATGGACTGGTCAGGAGCTTGGACTCCTAAAATTTTGCCTTAGAGAGAGTCCTGCCATCCAGTCTTGAGCACTGAAGATTGCAGGTTTGTGAAAACCTGATGTCCCAGCGCAGCCCTACCACGCACTCTGCCCCAAGATGGGGACTTCTTGCCTGCCCCAGAGTAGCCTGCAGGCTTCTGCCTGTGCGCCAGCAGCCCCAGCAGACAAGGGTAACATTAGTGATTCCTGAGGATGTTCTAATTATCTCATCATGTAATTCTGAACAGCAGTGAACTCAGACATGTGGTGCTGAGGGAGAAGACTATTGTTTAATAATTTTGGCAAACTATTCTCCCTTCACGTACAATTTTGTGGATGCCACTTACTTCATTGTGATGTATCATCTCTAATGTGGAGGTTACATGCAAGACATGCCGTAACATTTGGGAAATTCATCTCCTACTTTCAGTAAGTAAATCCCTTCCTACATTTTTTTTGCCCACACATTGTGCTGTAAAATCATAAATAGAAAACAGCACCCATTCTGCTCTTCCTGAAAGCTTTAAAAGATTATGACAGATTAAATGTCATGAATATTTCTTAGTTTATGTCTGCTTTGAAGTGCATTTTATCACTTGAAATATAGAAGTGCTTGTCTTTTCAGGAAGGTGAGTATGGTTTTCTTTGACATAATAAGACCAAGTTGTATCTGTCACAGAGGAAAATGCTATATTCATGTCTCCAGGTAATCCATTCACATTCATAGGTCTAAAGTCCTCCAAGGAGTGTCACAAATCCAAATAATGCTTCTGCATGCTGTGTTTTATGTTTGGTCCCATGATTCAGCTTGCAGATGTGAAAAGACAAACAACTGTCTTTTATATACACATATGCTGATTAATTCAGGTTATTTTTTCACATTTGTATTAGTTCAGCTATTAATTTGAGATCATGTTTTCTCTTGCAAATACTATAATGGAGTTTGATGTGCTTTCTTCCATACTAGTCCCGTCTACTTTAGTAATCCTTGTCTATTCTGACCTGAAGCTCCACTGATATGAACATCAAAAAACATTGAGGTGCAGGATAGCGGGAAACCACATAAAAAGCATGATATTGTGTATCCAATCATCTACCTCTAGAGAGAAAAAGAAGCAAATATTGTCCTGACAAAAGACTGTTATCCACTTCTTTTTGAAGAAATTAAATTAATTTAATTTCTCTGCATTCAAATGTTAGTGTTCCTTTTGTTTTTTGTCATTCCCTGAAGTCATAAATGCCTACTCAATTCTGTGACAGTTATAATGTTTGCTTTAAAATGTCAGTCTTCCGTACCCGAACATTTTTTTTTAAAGATATGTTCATTCACTGCATATTTAAAAATAACTCAGCTGCATAGGCAAAGCAATCTTAAAATGAGCATACTGTACCTGAAAAGCACAGTAGGTTTGTGCTCATGTATTACAGATGCATACAGTTTCCACAGCCCCAAATGCTAAAAAACAACTCACAGAAAAGTATTGTGTGATTCTGAACTTCACTTGTCATCGGTTAAACATGCTCTTACTGAAACTTTCTGAACTGGGCCGAAAATTTCTGAAACAGCTAGGCTGATGTAGATTTCTTGTTACCCTCTGTTTTTCACCAATTCTAGAATAAAAAGTTAGAAAAAACAATGAGGTACTCAGAGGATACTCAAATGATACATGCAGTGTAAGGGAGACTTAATAAAATTAGTCCTTGACAGCCAGGGGATCCACAGGTTTTAGTAAAATCATAAAATTTTAACTAAACATTTATCTGTAAGAGAAGAGAATCATAGAATCATAGAATCATTTAAGTTGGAAAAGACCTTTAAGATCATCAAGGGCAACCGTAAACCTAACACTGCCAAGTCCACCACTAAACCATGTTCCTAAGCACCACGTCTACACAGCTTTTAAATACCTCCAGGGATGGGGACTCAACCACTTCCCTGGGCAGCCTCTTCCAATGTTGAACCACTCTTTCAGTAAAGAAATTTTTCCTCATGTCCAATCTAAACCTCCCCTGGCACAACTTGAGGCCATTTCCTCTCGTCTTATCGCTAGTTACTTGGGAGAAGAGACCGACACCCACCTC
>NW_008794774.1:6394661-6399835 GCF_000699145.1 Aptenodytes forsteri | reverse complement strand
GGCCGCCTGGGCACACTGCCAGCTCATGTTCAGCCGGCTGTCAACCAACACCCCCAGGTTCTCTTCTGCCAGGCAGCTTTCCAGCCACTCTTCCCCAAGAAGATGCTATAGGAGTGTCCTAAAACCTGAGTTATAACAATTTTATTAAACTGCTAGGTAGGGTAGCAGGAAACTGTGGAAAGATGAAAGTCACAAATGATATGATGACTGTACAGGCATGTAACAGTTACACAGATAGAACTATACAGTGGTGTATTGAGTTGCTTCAGAGATCCCAAATGTTGTCCCTTCACAGGGTGTGAGGCCTTTTTGTGTAGAGCTGGCCTTTCCCCAGCAAAGCCAACTGGTAAGTTGCATGTCTAGGCAATGCTTTGCTACCCCTCTTCTGTAGCTTTTCCCCATGTCCCCACCCTGTCCATCGCATTTTGGCATTGTAGCTCTCTCACGAGAGAGAGCTCAGCCAAGCTGGTCTCCCGACACATCTGCGACAGAATGTTCTTGTGCTTGCAGAAGGCTGTCCTTAAATCCCTGTCAGCTTTCCTGAGCTTCCCTGCCCTTCAGAGCTGTTTTCCACGGGAACCCACTTTGCTTCCAGAGTAAGTCCAGATCGGCTCTCCTCAAGTGCAGGATCCTATCCTGCTACTCACTTTCCTCACTCATTGCGGGATCCACTCCTTCATGTCTGCTGCAGCCAAAGCCACAATGCACTCCTGCAAATCTTCAGCTGTGTTACTGGGCAGCAAATTCTGGTTACCCTGATGGGCTCATCTCTCCCACAGTCTGTGACCTGCAGACTTCCTCAGGTTACTTCAAGAAGATTTTACTGACTTCCTCACCCCAACCAGGAGGTTCGTAGCATATCCCCACCACCAGGTCACCTTTACTGTGTGTGGGAATCTTGTGGAGTTATATTCAGGCTGCCTGTGAAGAGGATGGTTTTCTCCTGGAAGTCAGGCATGCACACACAGTACTACCTTTTTCTTTCTTTTTTTTGACTGTGACTTCTTTTGGAACTGCTTTCTGCTTTTAATAAATGTTATTTTAAGGAACCTCTTCAGTTGTGGATTATCACTGTCATTAACCTGGAGGCAGTGGCAATGTAGGGCTCTTGACACTAACACAGACCAGCTAAGATGATACTGGTTATACAAGGAGACTACAATCCACATTTTACTGGAAAAATCACTATTCCGTTCAGAGAGGCAGCTAAAAGCAGGACAGTTAATAGGGGCGCACGGAGAGAGAGTGACGGAGAGAGAGCTGGAAGAAGGAAGCAAAGCCCTGCATTTTTCTGACATTACACCAACACGCCTCATCAGATCAGCATGTGAAGAAAGGTGAATCAAAATTACCCCAAAAGGGTCAAGATGGTCCAATTTGAAAACCTTTTGTCTTTTTGCCTCACCTGTAATCTTGCCTTGACATCCTGATCACCCTTCTCCAAAGGGGAGGAAGAGCATGCCCAGGCTTGGGGGCTGTTAAAGAAAAGGATGAGACTAAAAGGGAGGATAAGACCAGAGAAGCATGTCACTGACTCCACTTCGGTTGTTATTTAAAAGCTTTTTGTTATTTGTTATTAATCTTTCTTCTCCAGAACCAAAGCAGAAAATTGAGCAGAAAGTAATTTCTCTCTATGAAGCAATAAAAACACCTTGATAATTGGGCATGTGGCCAGATTTGTTCCACAACATGCAACCCCTGTGGACCTTCAGGACACCAGTGAAACACCCTAGAAAAATTGGTGAAAGTGGTTTCCAGAAAAAACTTAGGAGCTGATACAGTTCACCACCACCAAATAAGAGAGAGAGTTCATGTACAAGGATCTTACAAGCATGACATGCTAGAGTCTGGAACAAAGGCTGGATAGTTCATTAACCCTTATACCATACAAGCAGTAGTGTAACCAGATGACAGCTAGCATAACTTCTACCTATCCTTCAGCACAGCTTTCTTCCCCTAAAATGCTTCCTGTCTTTTCTCAAAGGAAACATTAAAATTACTTTACTGACAATAAAAAAATGAAGCCATTCATTTTTGCAAATCACTGTATTTTCTGTGAGTCAGATTGTAATAAGAAACTATTCAATACTACTGGATTCTGCTAGGCCTTCTTTCCCCTTCTGTACGGGCAAGATTTCAAAATATTTAAGGGTCAAAATATTTCTCCAATACAAAGGGCACTTATTTCAAACTGATATTTATATGTACATTTTACCTATAGCAATATTATATAATGATATTATTTATTACCTGTAACTGTTTATTTTATGTAACTAATAGTCTTGGTCTAGTTACTGAAATGTGAGAGTAGCAGCGGGTAATGAGATTAGATGCTATATTTGAGCAGGCAAATCAATATTTGTGTAATAATAACATGTATGTTACAGGGATATTTCCTTTCAGTAGAGAAGGACAGAAATTTACAAAATATTTATTTTTCTGTGAGTAGTATTTTTCCTTTCTAGGAATTGTGGTACACAGAAAACTAGCCATGGGTACATGTTACATATATCATAGTTGATGTTCCCTTTCAGTTTACACAGACTAGTATCTGGGATAACACATATTTTCCTTTTTAATATCAGGAAATTATTGTACTCTTCCAGTTACTCACTACTAACTGTGAGAAAACTACTTTTAACTGTGACTAATTTAAGATAGTTTATAAATCAAAAGTCAAAACAGAACTTTGCCTTGAATAAAAAAAAAAGAAGTGCATGAACGCATAGGAGCTTTGAGAGCTTGTGCTTTAGTTAGGCTATAATAACAAAACATCACTTACAGTATGTTAGAGATGAACCTAGCAGAGTTGCAAACTATAAGCTGCAATTCACTGTTTATCTTCTAAAACAGTCCAGAATTCTTGAAGGTATTTTTTCTGCAAGTACATTTAATCATGCAGAATAGCAAGTCATCCGTCCATTTGCAATACGATAATACACACACACGTGTGCATTTGTCTGCCTGTCTTCACCTTCAAAATCTGATTTAAAAAATTAAAAAAAAAAAAAAAAAGTCTGCTTAGACAAACAGTATTTTCTCAGCAGATTTGTTCCTGTAGAACATATTAAAAGATGTGCTGGGTCAGAACAATGGTTTTCTTCACTATCCTGCCTCCAAAAGTGGCAAATAGTTGATGTCTAGGAAGGAAGATAAACACAGGAACAAATATATGGATTCTTTACCCAAGCATGATATGGGTATCAGTATTTCAATTTTTCATCAATAATTTAATTTTCCTTATTGTCCTCAGCAACACAAAATTCAAACACACTAAAAATCTGTTTAAGCAGTAGCTTTTCCAGATCAGATCTGATCTAGAGAACAGACACAGAGCTTGGTGGAAGACTCAAATTTGGGACTTTTTGAAGAGACAGCAAAAACTAGAATATTTTCCAGTTTGAACATATCTACTATAGACATGACCAACTTATTTATTTTGGTTTTGAATCAGAATTTCCTGACATCTTGCATCTGATATTTTGTTCTCTGTTTCTCTGTATTTTTAATTTATTCCTTCAGATGTTACAACCCAGAAGACTTCTCAAAGTGCCTATGCAAATGCCGGTAATCATTTACAAAGGCAAAAGCTGAAATAAACACAAAAAATAACTTGCACATTTTAAATTAGACATTTAATTAGATGTTTGACAGTGTTGTCCCATTTTAATATAGTTCCTATGGATGTGGTTTATGAAAGGCAGATTTTATTTCTCAGCATAAAGCAAAGAGTTGAATGTTTCTAATCACCATACATCTTTACTCATAAGGGAAAGCAACTTCTAAATGGCAGCTGCAAACCTGTCTATCTAAGAGCTGAGCTATAGCTAAGTTTTAGGGGAAAATTAGTAGATTGTGTTTTAAGTGGCCTGGGGCTCAAACAATGTAACTGTAAAAGAAAATCTCAAGGCCCGACTCTCAGCTGATGTAAATCAGTCTAGTTGTTCTGCAAACGGATGCAGTATTACACTGGCTGAACATTGTCTCTTGTTCTTGATCCTTAATTACTGTCTGCTCCAAAAGACAAAGTTGCATGTGAAGCAGGCTTGTTAGGAGACAAAGTACGGCATTTTTATTAACCACAAGAGTACACAGATCACCTGATCTTACACTGTGCTTACACTGACACAAGCACATCATTATAGAGTGCAAGCAAGAAGTTAAACACTTAGCCAAGTAACACCATACTAACATTAAATCCACCTTACTCCAACACATAAATCTTCCTTTCAAAACAAGGGTGACTAATGTCCATCAGCTCTGAGTGGGATACACTGTTAAGCGCCAAAGTGACTTGGAGTTTTGGGTAGCCCAGGGTATGCATAAGCATCGTTCAATTTACAGTGGCAGCAGTTTCATGCTCCCTTTTCTGAACTCCTTTTCTGCTTTTGTATGACATACTAATCTACAATGTGCTTCAATATAGTTTGGTGACCAGTGAATCCTGCCTACCAATGAAACCCCTGAGGATTTAGTCGGCTGAGATGCCCATACCAATGCAATTTTCATGCCAAGAACAAACACTGAGAGTAACCTCCAAAATTCAGAGGGCAAGCAGCAGCTGCAGAAGCTCCAGTATTTTTAAGTCCGAGTTGCATATTTCAAGCATGAAACACAGTGGTTAGAAAATGAGTAGCAGCCAGTTTCAGAGACAGATAGAAGGTAGGAGGGTTTCTGTTAGTTTTTTCAATTAAAAGTTTGTCAGCAATTACAAACATACTTCTCAATAATCAGAAGATTTGCTATTACTTGAAGTGTCATTGCTTGCCTCTCAAAATCTGTGTACTACAGAGTTTCTGTTCCCATTTTTAAGAGAATTCAGTATTACTGAACAGTAACACATTCACAACCCAAGGCACCAAAGTTCTCTGAATATAAAACAAATGTGGCACAAGTGTAAAGATATTCTTATCTTCCATATAGCTTTCACCTGAAGGTGAGGATGGATCAAGTCTTGCCTTCTTAATCCGAAAAAAAAATGTGCCACTGACTTTATTGTCTGTAGGATTTCATTGCGTGTTGGACTGCAGTCAAACTTGTTGGTTGTTGGTCTCTTTGTGTAGACTACCTTCAAGGATGCTGACTGATTTCAAATCTCATTTTAACTGCACTAAGAACTACTTGCATATGTGGAAAAAATCCACAATATATCATGGAATGGGGGGGGGGGGGTG
>NW_008794774.1:6379977-6394571 GCF_000699145.1 Aptenodytes forsteri | reverse complement strand
TGAGAATATGAAAAAAAATAACAAATTTTATTGGGAAAATGGGGGGGGGGGTGTCCTTTTTTTTAAAAAAATTTCTGTTCTATATTTGAGGAAGGATTCTAAATGAAAGGTCAGTCAAATTACAGACTGAATTCATTCCTTACTGAATAATTCGGATTCTTAATATAAATTCTGTTGAAACCCACTAGTGTAATGCCTTCCATTTTACATTTTTCATTTTCTTCTTAGTATTTTGTAGTGGAAGGCCATCATCAACTCGTTTCTTATGAGCCATTGAGCTACTATAGATGATAATGACTTTTAACCACCATCAGGCAGTAATTAGTTGTGTAAGCCTTTAATCTTCTTCAGTAAATTATTGCATTTAATTAAACAGGATCATTGTACTATACACACTCTAGTGAGTCCAAGGTTCTATGATAAATTTTCACCCTGTGTCTGAGAGATGAAGTACTCTGCTCAATAACACAGGAATAATCCTCACATTTTCTTACTAATTTAATATTTAGAATGAAGGGCACACCAGGATTTTGGGGAACAAATGTAAGGTGCAGATAGTCAACTGACCAAATGGATGCAAATCATAATGTCATTTTCAGTATTTTTCAGTCATTTTTAGTCAGTATTTAAGATGTCGGATGCCTTTTAGAGGCTCTAGCATGCATCACATCATTGAGTTTGTTGTATTAGTTAAAACTATATCAATTTTGGAATATATTCAAAGTGAATTCTGTGTGTAGGGGGAGTAACATAAGATTCTCTGGTTTGAATTATATAGGATCTGAATAATTGTGGCCATTGTCTAAATTTGGGGAAAATGAAGGAAACTTAGGTAAAAGTAACAGTAGCTTCTAAATGTTAACATAACCAAAAAAGGCCACCACTGAAAGAAATCAAGACAATTCCAACTTATCCAAAAATCTTCCTGTATTACATAAAAGTTGCCAGCCAAATGGAATACAAATGCATCCTTCAGTCTCAGGAACAGGGAACAAGAGCTCTTACATAAAATGCAGGGAGTTTATGAGAAAAAGACATGTGCCAACAACCAGCTTTTGGATGATAACATTAAAGAACATGATCAAAATCAGTGGTAACTTCTCCACTGGAAGGTCAGGAGACTCATGCTGCCTGAAATTTGATGATGTGTGGTGTTGCTAGTAGTTAATCTGTAATACCTCCAACCATCAGCAAGACTAAGGACTGAACAATCTTGAATACATAATTATCCTCTTAAATCTCAGAAATGGAGCACATGAGTGCTCGTTTGCCTTGTTACCTCTTTGACTTTTCTCCAAATATGAAAAGGTATTTTCCTCAAGGATCATCAGAAACATAGATCAAGTTTAATGTTACATAAAATATAACATGCAGACTAGTATAAGCCGTGTGAAAGGCACTAAACCTCTAGTCTGAAGAAAAGGGTAGTATTCCTGGTTTTTCAGCTGATATATTACACCAAACCATATAATCTCTCCACCAAATAATCTCTCTTCAGTTTCTCTTTTTACAAATAGTAACAAAGTTACCCATCTTCTTTTATGAGAAGTTAAAATATTTGTCTACCAATTCAAGTGTCCTGAGCAACAAATACAGATGAACTTGAGCTCTCGTACAGAACAGAAAGAATATATTAGAAGAATAACATGAGGCAAGATGAAACAGTAGACATGTAAAAGAACTAGCGATATAAGTTATGTAAGATTGGGAGAAATAAGGGCAAAGGCAATGAGGCCAGCACTGTCTGCTGGAAGGGTGTTTCTGCCTGATATTTTCTAGCACATGACTGTTCTGTGGATCTTTTTTCATTAGCTATCTTCTGTTCAGTTGCTTACAATTACATGGGATGAGACTGACAACTCCAGTGATTATTCTAGACCCTGGTTCCAAATGCATACTAACTCTATGTTTTGAATATCCAATTTCAGGAAAGAAAAAAATTGAGCCAGCATCCACACTGCCTGGCATTAAGGAAAGAATTCAACAATCACATGTATATTGTAAGAACTGGAAAGATTATTTCTGTTGAATCAGAGAATGTTTAACAGATATTGCCTTACTTAGGAGTTTTCAGTTATTCCTGACTTCCTTTTTCTTTTACTCACTTAAAATATATGGATGCTAGTTACTAGTTTTAGGAAAATGAATACTCAGGAAAGAAAAGAAAACCTGTTGTAACAGCAGTGCAGGAGTAGTTCTTTACATGCCCTTGAGTGTTTGATTTGAAGTGTGATTACTTTTATTTAAAACATGTGAACAAAGTCCCATTATGACCGGGATCCTTTAAGAGCTTTCCAAAATACAAAAAGATTTGTGTGTGTGAGTTCTGCACATATATATGGGGGGGGATACATGAGTTTAGGTACTTTATAGCACCTTTACATGTAAATCTATGCACACCATGCAAAGTTTTGAGCAATGTACTCCTGAACAAGAATTTTCTGGTTTTTGGCAAATGTCCTTTTCCTTCTACATCAGGATATCTGTCTTACTAGGCATAAATTGTAACTTCTTTTTAAAATGCAAGATACTTACTTCCTCTGCTTGCTTTGTTCCTTTCTCAGCAGTCAAACCAAACCAATCCTATCACATGCCAAGCAGCAAACCGTCATGAGCGCCCAGCAGGCAGAGACGCTCATTCAATGTCACAAGGACTGAGCTCTGTACAAGTTCACTGGCTTACCACACCATCTCTGAAATGACAGAAAAACTGTACCTCCCAAATGTGACAGCAGTGTGATTGATTTTATGCTGGTAAAGGTGTGCCCACAGGGTACTCATAAATACACTAATAGCTTGCATATGTGAGGAATAACATTGTTTCTTTAATTCCTGTGGGAAAGGTAAGGGAAGGCTGTATTTTACACATGTAGATATTGCTGTACAATTTTCTTTGGTGCCAGTTGCTAATATGTTGTGCTTACAGAATGTCTAAAAGGTAACATCTGAAAATTTATAAACATTAAAAACATACATTTATTTGAAAGGTTAGACATAAATACCACAGGTATTTATATATCTTTTACCTATACTCATATGATGTGATAACACTGCTTCAGCAAAATCAATTTCTTTAGCTATTTCAAAGTTTGTATTTATGGTTCCTCTCACCTCTGTTACAGCATGCCATCCTAGGATGGTCATACACTCTCTGATCTGTGTAGAAGCATTGATCATTTTAGCAAATTCACTCCAAATTCTTGTGCATTTCTACTCCAAGGTTACGAACTTCACAGATGTGTTTTTAGGGAGACAGTTCTTCTCTTAAAAGATGACTTACAAAAAGGAGACTATGCAAAGAAATGTATGCCACAGAAATCAGAAAGAGGTTAGTCTTCACAGCTTTAGCCATTTGTTTTTGATGGTATCTTGGTCCAGACCTCTCATGACCTGAATGTTTTCTCTTTAGTACATAAAGTCTGTAGCAAGGTGCCAAACGTCAGATCCTCAGCTGGGGTAAATCAGTAGTAAGTTCCACTAACTTATTAAAATTATGCCAGTTAATATTGCTGAAGTTCTGTCTTATTATCATTTGATCACCATAGAAAATCAAACACACTTTTTGCTCAACGTAAGTACATCAAAATAATACTACCGTAGAAGCACTTTTGGGTAAAACAAAGGATAACGTGCAGTACTTAATTTTCCGTGTGAGTCTCTGAAGGCAAATGTTGGCTCTAACTGGACTGATACACAATTTTCCCACTCATTCAGCCTCCTTGGAGCAAAGCAGACTTGGGAAGGTCCAAACAAACTTATATGGTAAGATCTAGAACAGATTTATACTAATCCTATGTCATTATATATTATAATATACTTAATGTGAACTATCTATTTTAATAAAACTATCTATATTAATATAATATACCTAATGTGAACTATCTTTTGAAACCAGCTTCACAGGATAGTATTTCTTATTTTCCATGATGTAATTTATTTTGGATGAAATAATACTAAACCCGGAAAAAGCTCAGAAAAAGAGTAAGGGAGAAAGCTGACTGACAAAACCGTTCAGGGAATTGCTTGAGCTGTTTACAAAATCTGAAACTCAAACCTCCCAGAACACATAGCTCTACCTAAACCTAGATTTTCTAATATTAACATTCAGTCAGCTCTTTGCACCTTAGACTAGCATACAGAAGAACCATGGAGAGTATATTCAGCATTACCACACTTCAGTTTCCCTTTATGTTTTTCTTCTATTGTAGTTTTTATAACAAGTATAATGGGAAGTTTTCTTTTGGCAAAGAAGCTGATTAAGTGTTCCATTTAATAACACGATGCAAAGAATGCTTTCTTCAAACAAGGCCCCTGTTCCTTTTCTGACCAAATGGAGATCTGTCAACTCTTTTGTTTGTACATGTACAACCTGTATTGAATCAAATTGAATAATGTAATTACGCTACACTGAGGTAAGCCTCTCCGTCATTAATATTGTAAGAGCCAAACATCTTACCTGCTGTCTTCTTCCAGCTTTACTATCCCCTATTTCCCAGAAACCACTGCCACAGTAATCACACTGTTTTAAATTCAATTTCTTTTGAAACCCATGTCTGCCTGCACAGAAGGTAGCCGAGGAAACAAAGACCAAGGTGACTGAGAGCCTGAGATACCTGAATCAATATCCAGATACCATGCATATTTTCATCTTCATATGATGTAGTGTGGGTACAGCTAGGGTCGGAGCATGTAGATCCATTTGAACACTGAACTTTATGTTGCGGAGTCACAAAAAATGTGAAATCGTAAAAATACAGAAAAAGGATCTAACTGTAGGTACAGGGTCTATCTATTGGTATTGAAACTGAAAACTATTAGCTTTATTCCAAATACACAGTTATCTGTCAGAGTGTTGTAACAGAGTTAACCAGTTACGTGGTGGTGCTGGAGATGTTATTAGAAGTGATGGTCTAATCAGAAAGACAAATTTCACCCTCAGGAGCTAATAAGTTCTCTGTAACTGGTGAACTATAGGACAGTTTAACAACTCTTGTCCTGTGCAGCTGAAGATGGCTGTGTCCAAGTGTGCTAACCTAGCACGTCAAACACTGTACATAATTTGGAAGTGTTGAGCAAATAGCTCCTGAGAAACTTGTGCCTTGACACCAGCTCTGTCATGTTAGGGGCAACTGAGTTTTCTTGTTCACTAGATCTTGACACTAGCCGAAGAAAATGAAGTTACTGAGCCAGTACTACAAAGAGAGGCTTGAGCATAGAAATCAAAGTGACATGCTGGTAATGCTGAGCCAGTAACACCACAGAAGTCTGGGCTCTCACACAAAACCAGGCAGCTTGAGCAGACAAGGCAGTAATCCCACCCCCAACACACACACACTCACACATACACACTTTGAGCATAGAAATCAAAGTGACATGCTGGTAATGCTGAGCCAGTAACACCACAGAAGTCTGGGCTCTCACACAAAACCAGGCAGCTTGAGCAGACAAGGCAGTAATCCCACCCCCAACACACACACACACACACCCCCCCAAAGAAAAAGAAAGAAAGAAAAGAAAAAGACAGAAGTGGTCTGATAGCATTTCACTAAGCTCATTTTTGAGACAGGAACCTGTATAGCAGTCTGGCCTTTGACAGCAAACCAACATACCGGTGCAAAACCAGTTCCCATGCTTATACAACCTGGCCCTTGACATCAAACTACTAAAAAAGAGGCTCTGATGATCCAGTGAGTGAAAGGGGTTGTGATATCAGCCCAGTTAGGAATTACTTGGCCAAATCTTCACAAAGAAGAGCCTGTGCCTTGGTGTCAAACCAACAAGACAGAGACATTGGCTCAGAAACATTCAAACTTGGACATTGACCTCAGAGAAACGAGGGCATTTCTGAGCCAAGAATTTAAAACGGGTTTATGACTTAGCATTATCACAGCAAGGTAGCTGTATTTACAGAATAACCACACAAAAAGCCTGTACCTTGGCATCAGCCCAGCAATTCAGAACTGCTAAGTAAATGAGCTCAGAGAAGTCTGTTGTTTGTCCATCCAGGAATGCTCAGCAGTAGCAATGTGAAGAAAATTGAGAGACCAAAGCTCTCCATCTGCCCTCTAACACTGGGGACAGCATAGCTTTTTTAAAATGTTCCCATATCTTCACTGACCACTGAAATAAAGAATCATGAAGGTTCAAGGTAAAAGAATCTCAGGAGGGAACAGAAGAAGCAGGTGCTTGATTTCAGGTTTACTCAAACTTCAGAGCCTTTTACTAGTAAAGGGAACATGACTATCTGATGGAAAGTTTGTTCAGGCTGGAAATCCTCTAATTCTCATCTTTCATGGGAAGTTTTCCTTCTCATATTCCCACTTACCTCCAGCTCCTTCTTCCCTCCTGGGTAAGACAAGAGAACCTGTCATTAGCTTGAATTAGTTGGGGAGAGGATGAATTTGCCAGTTTCATATATTCATTCACAACAGTGTAGTAAATTGCTGACAGAGATGAGGGTGGTAAATGCACAAGTGAATCAGAAATATTTCCCTGTTCCACTTCACCTTCTGCACATGCCACACAGCAAGCACACACATGCATACACGTACACACACGTGTGTAGATTTTCTTGCCTATCCTTCATCCTCATACTATGAATCCTGCCCTAACACACAATACGATGAAGTGCTCTACAGCACCTTACACAAAGTAATACTTACTGACCGCTCCTTCTCTGCTTGATTTAACAAACTCCAGAAATCCTGCAACACTCAATTATTTTCTGACTTTCATATAATCTGTACATTCACTGAACCAACTTTTACACAGAGGTTTACTGGTTTTGGAATCCAAGAAAATAGGTAGCGTGTCTAACCTCTGAGTGGCAGAAGTGAAGACCAGTTTACCTATAAAGTAAAAAAGGTATATAACTAGTATGCAGATGCTGTTATCCCTTAACTTCTACCAAGTCGATTTCAAAACAGGGAATGATGTATTCTCATTTTGAGAACGTGGATTTGTGTGTAACTAAAGCTATATTTCAAAGATTTTTAAAAATATAATATTTAGTTTTATATTTTAACAATACTAACAGCGTAAAAAAACCAAGGAAAAAACCAAAGTTTGAGAATCATTGCTGCCATTGAGAACATAACTTTAAAAGTGAGTTGGTGCTCTTCATTCTCATGGTGCTACCTGGCTCAGTGTCTGGTTTTAAAAAATGGGTTAAGTAGGAATAATTGGTACATTATATATTTTGATCACCTCAAGATTGCACTTTCTTTGCCTCCAACTTGTAGCAGAAGGAACTAATATTTAGTAGCAACCCATTCTAGAGTAATTAAGTCCATGTCTAAGAAAACATGTAGTGTTTTAAATAGAAAATGTATTTTTATAGTCCAGATCCACCAGTAGGGAGACCTCTTCTGACTTAACTGATACCACATCAGATATCTCCCAGTCAAGGTTCCTGGGAACAACTGCAGTTCAACACATGTCTCTGAGGCAAATACAGTAGAACCCTTTAGAGGGTTTACTGCAGAAATATTTTCCTGTAGACACTGAAAGGCTGACATACTCCAGAAAAATACTTACTTTTTCATCTTGCAAAAGGAGTCTGAAGGACAGGAACTTGGTGAATGCCAAATTCTTTAGCCAAAGTTACGCACAGTAATTACACACTCATCTCCTGTCTAACATTTAGTCATCCCAAATTTGTGCATTGTCCCTCCAGCACAGCTAAGAAAAATTGTGTCTAAGAATAACTGTATGGTATATTTACCATGCTGATAATAAATTCCAGTGTCTTCTGTCAAAACTTAGAAGAGGACAGAACTACTGCAAGGAGGTGGCAGCAGTACTGAAATGATGGTAAAACTACTTTTTTCAAGCAAAGGCACATCCAGCATATCTGGTAGGATTAGTGATAATTTCTTCAGTCTGATATTGTAGTCTTTCATTCTGGGTTCATTCTCATTAGTCCCAGCACTGCAATCAGGTTGATTCAGATCCACCATGTCCATATGAGGTGGGGCTTCATACAGGTATCAGTTCTCCCCTGGACTAGGATGCAGGTCGATTACCTCATTAAGAATCAGGCACTATATTAGTGCTCTGGTATTTTATGCAAGTACACCGATTTGTAACTCATCAGAGAATATGAGTGTCTTTATTTCAGCACAGGAGTATGTGCATTTGTGGGAGAGAGGAAGATGTGGGAGGACTAACAGAAAATGTTAAGGTGAAAGGTAAGTGAAGTGACAGACATTCCCAAATCATTAAGACAAAAGCCCTGCCACTGTTTCCTTAGGACTCCTCTCTCATGCCATGTGTTGCAAGTTAGCAGCTCTCAATGTGGCAAGCATCAGAAAAAACAAAATGTCAGCCAAGTTCTGCTTAGTGGTAAAGTCAAAACAAGAACCCAAATGACATTCTTAGAAGCTAGGATCCTTTTTTTGTTCATTTGTTTCTTTTAAATATAATTAATAGTCTTCTGCTTACTGAAAGAACTGCAGCCAGTGATTAAAAAAAATTATGCTTCTTTAAAAGGACTGACAACCCTAGATCCATTTTTATTACAGTCATTTGTTAGCAATTCATCTTTGTTTCTGAAGTATCCTAAGGTGCTTCAGTTAATAAGCTGTTATACATACAGAATGGTATTATGACTCTCTCTCTTTTATTATACTAAAAATGTAGCAAAGTCTATAAGGGCTAATCTTCTGGCTTTTACTCAGGCAAAATTGCTCCTGCCACCCACAAGAGACTTATTTTCTGGATATGGCTTATGCAACACCTATTAACTTCATTAAGACAACTAGGAGTCTGCTCTTGGGTTTAGAGGATTGAATGATTTAATTCTGCTAAAACGTTAACAGAGGAAACATCATGTTCTTTACATAATACAAGATCAAACTCTCCAAATGAGCTTAAAGGCCTCTAAAAATTGCACCTGCTACTTCCGCAATATTTAAAACCTGGTATAGTATGCATGAAATACACTATGAGAAACTTAGGTGGTAAAAAAATTGTGTCTATGTTGCAAACAAGCTTGGACCTTGACAAGCATGGGGTAAAACAATAATGATAAGTACAAACACATAAAACAAATGCAGAAATGTACTGTGCTTTACAAATACAGGTAAGCATGAAAGTTACTCAAAACAACACTTCAAAACACCACTTGAAATTGCCATCTAAACAAACAGAAATAAAAACAAATTAAAAATTTTCCCTATGGTACTTATTAAAAAATCAATAATCCCATTCAATCAATGAAACTATGCTTTTACCTAACATAACATGATACTGTTCCTGCACAATCAGAACCACAAGACATGATGTACTCTGTTACACTGTAAGGTCCTTCCTCCCGGGTATTGGTGGAAATACTCCTTCCTAATCATTGCTATCAAGATGATGTCAGACACTGATTTTTTTAAGAGATCCTATGTTATCCATGCCAAAACAAAAAGGTAAGTTGAAAAAAACAACAGAAGAGCAAGAGGAACTCATACAAGGAGAAAAAGAGATTAAACAATTTCAGGTTTATTAATTCTGTTTTGTTTTATTGAAGTTGTTTATGTGGTTCATCTGTTAAAAATACAAGTTTGAACTTGATATGAGGGCACTCGTTTGTTCTAATTTCCATTTTAAACTGCTCCTCTTGATCTTAACTCCATAATAGATAGATACAGTACAAGAATGTTTGGACTCAAAACACTTCCATAAATATGAAGCAAAACTATTCTCACTGAAACATTGATTCAGAAATGCCATAAATTACCCTTTTGTTCCACAGGATATATTGACCAAAGAAAATTACTGGTCCGCTGACATAAAAGAAGGGTCATTTGCTCTGGGACGTCATCTTGCATCCATTCAAATCAGTGAAACAGTTGTCATTGATTACAGTACTGTAAAGGCTCCACATGTGCTCTAGATTGTCTCTTATTTTTACACTTACTCTATTTCATTTTTTTTCTGTGTGAGTGGAAACAAAGAGTCAGGCTTGCATTCATAGATGAGTCTTCTCCTCCTGCAAAAAAACTACAGAAGCACCTGCCTAATATGTTTGTGCTGACTTTAAAAAAAAAACAAAAAACAAAAAAACCCCACAAGTAGAAATATGTTGAATCTGTTTAATCAAGGGACAGTGGAGTTGTAAGTGCCCAGGGATAAGTAAAGATAGAATAATTCAGATCTGGTGTGAATTTTGGGTGCAGATCCCATTCCACCCCCACCCCTAAGCTGGAATTTAGATTTCCAAATTGCTACTAATCTTGAAAAGAATTGGAGTGGAGGGTAATGAAGGGAGTGTGTGTTTGATGCAATGTGCCCCATACAGGTGCTTGCTGTATCTGTTTATAATACAGGATCTTCAGCAAATAGTAAGCCTTAAAATAGATGGAAAATACTAACAGTAGTAGGTGATAATGCAAATGATAATATAAAAAATAGTACATATTGAATTCTGTCTTCACTGCTGATTTCCATAAGATACAATGTTCTACAGATCAATCCTCACTCTTGTAAAAATCTGATCAGGCAACTTATATTAATCCCAAAGGATGGCAGAGCAGGACTGTCAATGCATTAAAAATGGTTTAAAATAGAAAGGAAATCTTTATACAGCTCCCAACAGTGTGCAAAACATTGTCTTTGACTACATACACACAGAGCTTGGGGAAGAACCAATCTGTAATTCCCACTACACCCCTGTACCACAAACTTCTTATCATTGATTTGGTGTTATATCCTTGGTTTCACTTGATTTTCCTTCTTTTATGTAGCAAAGGACAAAAGAAGTAGAGTCCTGGAACTTGTCTCTCAAGCAAACCTACACTGAAAAGCAGCAGTTGAATAATAAATACTGTAAGAAGTGTAATTTCTGCTGTGCAACCCTGTTCTGGTGTGCTAACCACGACAAACCCCTGGTACAACACAACTGTAGTGAGTGTGATTCCGTGCGTGGTAGGTTGCACGTGCTTTTACTAGAATAATCCTACGTTATACTTCTGGCTTAGGGAATCTGTTGAGCAGTAAATTCTCATCGTCCCTACACTTATTTCAGCCTAAACTCACATGAAAAAGAGAACACTTTAGATACTTGGAATTTCCTGTACAAAATGAAATGGAAAGGTAATATTCTGAACCATATGATCCAGGTATAAGCTCAGGCGTGGTAGCTCTCAGAAATCTTTGCATGTGAAGCCATGAGCAACCACTCAGCAAAAAGGAAAACGTGCAGTGCACCTTGAGCTGATAGCAGAGTATCAGGAAGAAAGCAAGACATAAGTATCACACTCCTTAAGCATCAGCAACAGTGAAATGCGTGGTAAGGAGAGATATCCCCTCATCTACCCCCCAAAACTTCCCTTGCTCTTTTTGTTGCTTCTCTCCTCATATCCTCCCAGAATCCCCAGGCTCTGTTCCCTTGATCCCCTCGGCACACCACAACTCTGGTATACTGCTTTCAAAGAAATAAAGTATGATACTTGCTACAGCTGGCTCAGTTCTAAGAATCCACTTCAGAAAACAGTGACAGCTTTCCTGGGATCAAGTCACAGCTGTGTGACATCTTGAGCAAGCCTATAGGCTGACATATTTCCTACCCTAGAAACCTCTTTTTCTGCTACTGTCAAAAATTATGAAAGCTAAACTGTTCTTTTCTCTCCTATAGAGCACAGCTTTTTTCAAACTCAGGATAAAAATGAGACCACGCCATTAGCCCCTCAGGATAAAGTTACTTTTTGGCACAGAATGTTTTAGCCTACAAATGGTAATACTTTTAAGGGTAATATACTCAATTTTTAATGCAAAAAGGGTATTTGGGCTCTAACAGAGACTGGACAGATCTGTGGCATTTCAGTAGACCTTGGAGCAGTTTCCAAAGCTCAGTCTGTTCAGATTGAAGTTTCTGTTGATTAACTAGGACATTAGGAGAGAATCTTCACTAAGAAAAATTTGATGCAAAATGTAAGTGAAGTATTAAAGAAATTGATTTTTTTTTAATTATTATTACAAATCTTTACAAGGAAATCACTACATATTTAGGAGTGATTTCTGTGTCTGCAGATCAGGCTGAAAGCTAATGAACATTCAGTCTTCCTAACTAGCCCAACAAAAACAAAGAGAATTTCAACTTTCAGTCCCAGCCAGGTACACTTAATATGCTGTCATCCAAATGCCTAGGAATTATCTCCATGTCTAATTAATTTTAAAAAGCAGTGATGCCTTCACAGCTGTTTGAAACAGAAGCAGGATAGTAGCTAAAAAAACTAGCTCCACTTAAACATGTCAGGAGCAATTTTGGCTTTAAATAGTGAAGTGTGCTTTGTCAGGTCCTCATGGGAAAAAACCCACCAAAAATACTCACGTAAACTCCCTTTCAAGCGCAGGAGTGATTTGATTGCTGTTCTCAGTCTTTAGGTTTTATCCATTATTTCTAACACTAACCAGTCAATTAATATTTACTTGAAGCTGAGCATATACATTATTTTTGTCCTGACAAATTCAGTCTTGAGGCTAAGCCAATCTGTTTCAACAAATATATCTCAAACACAAAAGGATGTTTTCTTCACCTGTAATAAGCAAATTTTCATCACAAATTAGCATAGACTTCTGTAATCTTGAATCTGATGTATAGTTAAGAATAATAAATTTCAGATTGTGGATCTTAACCATGATGTATAAAAACATATATGTATGCTGTTCTTATTTATTGTTTTGTATCCAAGCACAGATTTAATTTGCAGATTTGTTGAAACACTCACATCAAGAATGCTTTGTTTTAATAAGTGTATACTTATGAAAAAAAATACAAAACAAATCTAAGATCACACGAACAACTAAAATATTCATTTCTGTTACAAAATAAATTGTCTAGTAGCTGTAGTTTGCATTTAACATTTGGTGCAATAAGTTGTTTGCAATCTGATATAAATTACAGATGCACACCACCCTTGTTAAAACACCAGCTTCAGGAAACAGGCATCTTTGAGCTGTATTTTTCTAATGATGGTATGTACGATAGGTGTACTGGAGCTTTACGCCAAACAGCATACTCCAACAGAGACTGCTTCACAATGAAGAAAGAGTGTGTATGTGTGAGAGATTATACAAACCATTAGCTTGTAAATGAGCTTTATTTGAAAACTGAAAAGAATTTAGTACAGAATGATGAGAATGTTATTATTGAAAAAAAAAGAAACAAAACCCCCCAAAAAATCCAGATTGTGGATTTTCCATCTTTTTAGATTTTTTTAAACAAAACTATCCAATCCTTCTATTTCCTTAGCTTTAGTAGCATTAAAAATAAAAATCATAGTTCATCACAATAGACATGAATTTCTGAAAATTACAACATGCTCAGCTACAGATCCAATCTTGTCTAACTTTGTTAACAAGCTCTGTTTCAGCCTGTCTTCCACCACAGAATCAGATATCTCAGAGCATAAATAAGCATTGCAGAAATAGCCAGAGAAAGCTGAATTCAGCATGTACCAAAATGATGCAACAAAGAAAGGAAAAATTTTGAGTAGTACCAACTCACCCCTTTCCTAGATTTGTCCAGCCTCGGTGGAGATACTGTGCAAACCAGAAACTATTAAAATGTCAGGAAGTATCCAGATAACCCATAAAATAACCCATAACAGATGAAGCAAGAAAGAAGACAGTGTGTAGTCTTACACTCCTAAGTAGCAAACATTAGTAAAGAAATTTTTTCCATGAGCTGTGAACCAGGCAAATAGATAATCTGTTTTGAAACTTGGAGTCAGTCAGAGAATGACAGATATCTGAACTGGTTTCAGTTGATATATGTTAGGTAAAAAAATCAAGTTGTTATGATGAGTTTAAAGACAAGTTAAGCTACGTTATGGGAAACAGAGGACTCAGTAGAGGTGTCTAACACCAATCTGAGTTTTGGCAGATGTCATGCATAGTGTGGCTTCACATGCTAGGAGATATGTGATCGTGTCTGTCTTGGGCAAAGAGCCAACAAGCACAGGTTCTGGAAAACTGCTGTGTTTCATTTGCTCTGGGTTCTCCCATCTTTACTGCATATCAGAGACTTGCCTAGTCCAAAGACTGGGGACACAAATGACAGCAACATGGCTGAAGCCTAGGTTGATGTGATTACAGTGTGTGAAGGAATCCGCAAAATCTGATATCCTACAAGGTTTTCCCACATCTATTATAGAATCATAGAATCATAGAATCATTGAGGTTGGAAAAGACCTTTAAGATCATCGAGTCCAACCATCGACCCAACACCACCATGCCCACTGAACCATGTCCCTAAGCGCCTCATCTACACGTCTTTTAAATACCTCCAGGGATGGGGACTCCACCACTTCCCTGGGCACCCTTTTCCAATGTTTCACCACTCTTTCAGTAAAGAAATTTTTCCTCACGTCCAATCTAAACCTCCCCTGGCGCAACTTGAGGCCATTTCCTCTCGTCTTATCGCTTGTTACTTTGGAGAAGAGACCGACACCCACCTCGCTACAACCTCCTTTCAGGTAGTTGTAGAGAGCGATGAGGTCTCCCCTCAGCCTCCTTTTCTCCAGGCTAAACAGTCCCAGTTCCCTCAGCCGCTCCTCATAAGACTTGTTCTCCAGACCCCTCACCAGCCTCGTTGCCCTTCTCTG
>NW_008794774.1:6370490-6378797 GCF_000699145.1 Aptenodytes forsteri | reverse complement strand
TAAAGTCTGAGGCAAAGAAGGCATTAAGCACCTCCGCCTTTTCCTCATCCTCGGTGACAATGTTCCCCCCTGCATCCAATAAGGGATGGAGATTCTCCTTGGCTCTCTTTTTGTCATTAATATATTTGTAAAAACATTTTTTGTTGTCTTTAATGACAGCGGCCAGGTTGCGTTCTAGCTGGGCTTTTGCCTTTCTCATTTCCTCTCTGCACGACCTAACGAGATCCCTGTGCTCTTCTTGAGTTGCCTGCCCCTTCTTCCTCAAGTGGTAAACTCTCCTTTTTTTCCTGAGTCCCAGCAAGAGCTCCCCGTTCAGCCAGGCCGGTCGTCTTCCCCACCTGCTCTTCTTATGGCTTACAGGGACAGCCTGCTTCTGCGCCTTTAAGACTTCCTTCTTGAAGATTGTCCAGCCTTCCTGGACCCCTTTGCCCTTCAGGACCGTCTCCCACGGGACTCTCTCGACCAACGTCCTGAACAGGCCAAAGTCTGCCCTCCGGAAGTCCATGCTTGCGGTTTTGCTGGCTGCCCTCCTTACTTCACCCAGAATGGAGAATTCTACCATTTCACGGTTGCTAAGCCCAAGACGGCCTCTGACCACCACATCTCCCACCAGTCCTTCTCTGTTTGTAAGCAGCAGGTCGAGCGAGGCACCTCCCCTGGTAGGCTCACTTACCAGCTGTGTCAGGAAGTTGTCTTCCACACACTCCAGGAACCTCCTAGACTGTTTCCTCTCTGCCGTGTTGTATTTCCAGCAGACGTCCGGGAAGTTGAAGTCCCCCACGAGAACAAGGGCTAGCGATTGAGAGACTTGTTCCAGCCGCTTGTAGAACGCTTCATCCGCCCCTTCATCCTGGTTGGGTGGTCTATAACAGACTCCCAGCAGGATATCTGCCTCGTTGGCCTTCCCCCTCATCCTTACCCATAAACACTCGACCGTACCATCATCACAATCGTTGAGCTCTATACAATCAAAACACTCCCTAACATACAGGGCTACCCCACCTCCTCTCCTTCCTCGCCTGTCCCTTCTGACGAGTTTATAGCCATTCGTTGCAGCACTCCAATCATGAGAGTGACCCCACCATGTTTCTGTGATGGCGACTAAGTCATATCTCTCCCGCTGCACAATGGCTTCCAGCTCCTCCTGTTTGCCACCCATGCTGCGTGCATTGGTGTAGATGCACTTGAGCTGGGCTATCGATTTTGCTGCCAGCATTGGCATGCCACCCCTAGGCTCATCTCTAGTGAGCCTGGTTTTATCCCCTTCCCCCTTCAAACCTAGTTTATTAAGTTTATTTGTGAAAAGATTTCAGACTAGATAGATTATCAGCCACTGAAGGAAATCAATCAATTTTTTAGAACAACAGCCTATGATCATCTTTCTCTGGACAGAAACAGATGTATTTTAGCTATTCAGACTATCCAGCAGCATTGCAGCTTGCATCCAGTCAGAAAACAAATTCTGAAGTAGTAGAGCAGATTATTAGCATGTAACTTTTGGGAGAATATTTTCTTGTACTTCATTATGTTTATTTAAAAGTTAAGTTCTCTGATATTGCCACATGTGAAAAACTCTTCTGCAACAGCCCACAGCCTTTTTCATCCTCATAACATGGCTCCTCTCAGTAGAGAGGAAAGGGGTTGACAGCACGGTATTCTCCTGGTGTCCTTGCATCTGGCAATCTCTTTTCACTCTTGTCTTGCAATACATGAACTTGTTGACTGCCCAAACACATTGCAATGCTTACTGCACTGAACACAGAGCTGGGTTTAGGCCTTGACATATACCAAGAGATGTATTTTTCCACCATCTGGCCAGAACATGGGGAAGGGAACTGAAAATCTCCAGTGCTAACGAGGTACAACTCAGCCAAAAGCTGTTATGAACTCCCAGTACATCGTTAGACCACAGCTTTGTACCAAAATGGGTGTTCCTTAGGATAGCTGTGGAATGGGAAAGTTGTTAGCTTTTGAAAAGTATTTTCTTGCTTCTGATGTCATGCACAGTGAATGAATTTACTCCTGTTCTCTTTTGTTATGATTTTACCATTTGTGAAAAGTATTGTTAATTGATCACTGGGAATAATGATAAATAACGAAGCAAATTAGAGTAGCCAGAATGAATTCATTCTGCGTTCAAGAAGAGATTGCATACAGAAGTGCAGTTAAACTCAGTCTTTTGATCCTCCCCTTGGCCTTACTTGATCTGCAATGTTTCTCTGTTCACTTTGAAACTGATGTGTCTTTGGACCAAAGCTGCTCCTGCTTTAGAAAACAACATCTAAAATATTTCATTTAAATTCTGGAGCCAAGATTAACTCTGGCTCCAAAATTCAAAGGGGAGAAAATAAAGCGCTAGAAGATTATTTTCTTCATCCCTAAAATGCATCAGTTTCAAAGCAAGTGGGAAAACATCACATCTCAAACTGGGCCTGGTCATGGATCAAAGAAGCAACACTATTCACCCCCAAAATGCAAACATCTCTTAAAATATGCTTAAGTCAACAACAAACCATACTACATAAATGAGGAGCTTATTTTTATACATTAATATGTTTTTATTAAGGTAAGAGCCAAGTGGATCAGTCAACTCAAAACCTGCCTGAATAAAAAAAAAAAAAAAAATCAGTGGTACTGGAAAGCCTAAAAAAATAATTACACAGAAAGTGCTTGGAATTAATTCCATTCGTGAAGTGGTTACGTGTACAGTAGCTTGCAATTTGACAATGTCATCCAATGTATACTATTAGATTAATGACTGGTCTGCTCAGGTCATGCATAAATACTAAAGTGTGGGATTATATTTAGTAGGTAAAAATGGTGAAATATTTGTTAAGACAGAAGTTCATCTGTATATTACTCAAACCCTGCCTGAAAAAAAAAAAAAAAAAAAATTGCTTTTAGTATACAAACAACATACTAAAGCAGAAACCCTATATTTTTTACTGTGCTGGATATACCATCGAAGTATGAGATGAGATGGCAAAGTAATACCAAACCACAGCTCCATGAAATATGCAGGAAGCAAAGGGCCAGTGTTATTATGGAAGACAGCACAGGATACTAGCTGTAATTCCCAAAGAGGCAATAATGAGGTTCAGCATGCTGATTACAATACAGGTTTTCAACATAATATATTATGTGTACTCATTGAGTCTTCTCCCTTTTTACAAATGTTTCACATAGGATAAAGCCAGATAAAGGGCATTTAAAAGCTCTGGGTTTGGCCAGGAAAGGTTACTCCCAGTTTAAACATCAGGAATAGCCCAAAAGATTTTCATTAACTTTTACACAAGGGGTGTGCCACATAAATTGGAGGAGATTGTCCTGGGAGAGAGACTGCATGACATGCATAGCTAATAAAGTTTCATCAATTCACACATGATCCAGAATCAGGAGGTACAAAATCACTAAATTCATCCTTACCTTTCCTGACACTGGGCCATAAGTCCCATGTTTCAGCAGTTCAAGAGACACTTTCCCCACCCTTCGACGGAAGCGCACCAGCTCAAATGCTAGTCGCTGCATAAATAACCAATTCCAAAGTTATATGGGGGAACTGACGATGGCTGTAGTACTTCAACACCAGATATTGCATCTTTCCTTACTCTCTTACTTTTCCAATACTATAAGCCTGAGCCATGAAGATAAATATAATGTAAATGTAAAAGTAAAAAATGTAACAGAACCTAAGGATCTGACTCATTATTTTAAAAGTCTAACTGGGCATGGGGACCTCGTCAAGGATTTTGAGAGTCTTGCCTTGTTATTCAGCACAAGACAAGACTGCACAGAAAAGTTATGCATGGCACAGTCATAACTGCATACTCAAAATTAGGAGAAGAAAAGAAAAAACAGAAAAAAAAATCTGAAAATGGAATTTCTTTTAATATGATGCTGGTGTGTTGTGCTGTATCCCGAAAATTGGACACTCGGCCAAACTGTCATTATAGCTAAGCCAATGGAACAACAAGCAGCAAATAAACTGCTTACAAAATATTTGCTCACACTCATCTTGCTGATCATTCCACAACTTTCTGTTACCCCATGGTTACTCGAACTCCCTGGCTTTAACAAACACGAAGTAAAGGATAATTTGGTAAATTTGATCTATCACTTTGTACCTCTTGAGCTGACAAAAGTTTTGGTTTTTTTCTTGTGAGCAGCTCAGATTTCCTGCTCATGCATAGCCTGTCAATTCTCATCTACCTTTTAATGTTCTTCCTGTATTTAAAAATAGATACTTCATCTCATTGCAGACCACATACCTCAGAGATTTTACCAGAAGCCTCGTCAGACAGACCTGCTGTGCAAAGCTAAACCTGGCTTTTGCGAAGTTGTGTTGATTTCCTTTGTACGATTTAACAGGCAGTGCATATTTAATGAAGTTCAATTGTTAAGTTTAGGTTTACAAGCACATCCTCTAGATATAATAAAGAATATTAAACCCTCATGGTAAGAAAAGGCTCTAAAGTGATTGAATGGGCAGATCTAACACATTTGCCTGATAGAATATTAAATGTACATTGTTCAGCTTTCTGCCTTACTTCACCATCTTTTATTAAATAATTACCACTGTGATTTAAAATAAAACCCAAACAGTACCCACAAAATAAGACTTAATTGTTTGCAATGATCTTCAGTACTAGTTACATGAAAACAAATGACAGGGGCTTAGTTTGCCTCTCTCTTATGCCTGGTGTTACCAAATAGTTCTGGCTTGAACGTCCAGTTTTGGCTCAGAGTAGAAACATGGCAGAGGCATACTTAGTCTGCAGTTACTGGTTTTCACTGCGCATAACTGGTCAGATTCACTGTTGGAATACATTTCTTCTCCTATTGGGAAATTTTTATCTGTAATGATAATGGAAAATTAACATTAATCATGTACAAAGAACATCACCATCACTTTTTACGTATGTGCAGACATCAGCCACAATCTGGAAAGTGGTGTCAATGCTTCATGGCAATGGAGCTGGCAGAAGCAGGATGCTGCCAAACCCTTGCACTGACCTGATGGTTCCCAACCCACCAACAGTAACTTTGTAGCTGCTCTGCAACCACTGGAGCGCTAGGAGACCGCAGCCTTACTCGCCGGAGTCATCCTCCCTTCTGCCATAGCTTCCATTGATTCTTCTAGCTATACCTGAGGTAACCTTGCATTGCTCATTTGATCTTCTTGCACCATAAGCTGGTGCACAGTGCCTCTTGCCTTTTGTTGGCTTGATGTTTGAAGCTTCTGCAGCCTGTCTTCTTCTAGATCAGGCACGTTATGGACTGTCCTATTCCAACAACTGTTTTCTCAAATTCCCTCCGAATGGATTCTTATGGTGGCTCAACTTTTACATGACATGACGACGAGCTTGAGGGAGCTTGAGTGGAGCAATGAAATGAGTTCACTTGTGTTTCTCAAACTACAAAATGGCAATGCAGAAGTGACTACAGCACAGATGTGCTACATACATCTTTACAGGACTCAGAAATATTCACATGATAAACCCCTCATCTACTGACACTTGTAAGCCTATCACAAGCTATCACAAGGTCTCCCACTACCTGTCAGGAGTTGAACTTAGCAATATAGCAACATCAAAGCTGCTGTTTAAGACCTGAGCTGTACTACATCTAGGAGACTGTGGTTGTACCCTGGCCTTGATTCATTCCCTTGCCATGTCTGGGATGTTGATGGACCCTGTTATCAGCGCCCAGCTGCCCACAGTGGTCAGACCCTGCAGGACTGTACCTGTCAGGGTACCGGTACCTACAGGCGTAAGCATGGCCTGTACTGGAGTTACCATCAGCTCCCAGCTCAGATTCTCTCAGGGGAGCACCGCTTGCTGCTTTCTGACAGTATCTATTCATATTTAAGCTTTATCACAGCACACTTCTGTTGTTAATTACACACCATGGAAAAGAAGTATTTATTAGAGTCTTGAAACACATTTACAACTGATAGAGTTTTATTTGAAAGTCTAGTAAGAAGTGGTAAATTAACCTAATCTACTTTCTTCAGCATATTTTTATGGCAGCCACTTTATAGCCTTTTTCCACTTCCTCTGTAATTTTTCTGCTGTAACATTAAACAGTTCAAATTTCTTTGGTCTCATTATATGTCTTGCTATTCCTCTGTGATTTGTCATCATGTGTTTCTGATGCTCTTATATTTATCTGCTTTCATACCTCCTAATCCTGTTGCTCAGAGCAGTGCACTTTCTAAATACTGAGCAGACCTAACACATTCAGGAGAGAAGAATGCACTGGACTGCATTTCCTAAGTAACAGAGAGGTAGCCAGTAACTTAAAGCTGCAGAAAAGAGAGAGGTAGGATACAAAGGAAATCCTAATACAGTGATCTGGCCTGTTATTTCATGACATGAAGACAGTTTTTATTGGTGCAGTGAAAGATACCATGGGGAGCCTGCAGAAGCATTTTGTCAGCCAGGATGCGATAGCATGTTTGGGGTGACAGCATGGTCAGCCCAGGGCAGCTTAAAGATGTGTTTTGTCTTTCTCTGTACAAATCCTTCTCATCCTTAGAAGTGTTGCAATAAAAAACAAAGTAGAAACAGGAGGAATGAGGCAGTCTGGCTCCCAAAGTATGAAGAATTTTTTAGTGCTTTTATAAGTTAATAAATGCACTCATGGTTAATGATATATTTCAACATATATTTCTCATATCTACATGTATCATAAATTCTAAAGAGGATCTTGTCAATATTTATATTCATGTTTTGCATATCTACGTCAGACTGGTACTTCTTGAAACATACAGTAGCTTGAAGATCTGATTACCATCCTCTCTCTTCTTTGTGGGCATAACTGTAAAATGTGTAAACAGACTATAGTTTTCCAAGCCTGCTGCTACCTGCAGGACTGCAGGTAACCAGAGGAGAGTACCCTGGATTTCAAGGAGTAACAATGTAAAGATTGAACAAAATACAATGAATCTGCATGGAATAGCAATCCAGCTAAAAAGGCATAGAAAATTACTTAGCAAGAACCAGGCTACACATAAGCCTCAAATCTGTGGCCTTGTCTTCTCTAAAAGGATTATTCGAAATTCAGTGGACTTCTTTCTCTCAGGAATTTATTCTATTGTCTTATCTCTTAAAGCTTATTACATTTATATAGCACTAAAGGACCTCAGAGGACAGACTTCACAAGACACCCTCTATTCATAAAATAAGAACTTAATGTTCAAAGAAGTAAAGTTGAAATTCTGCTTCAGCTATGTACACCCAGCTTCCTGAGATAATATCACATTTATGCTGAAGAAGGAATTGTATACTTGTATCTTTCCAAAGCCTTAACGTTCCCTGAGTCCTGGTCTTCCCAGGGAATGACAACCAATGCCAACTTTAACTTCACTTTATATGGCTGCTACATGGGTAGTTTTAAACATTAAGGCTAAAAGCCTAATGAATTTTCATTGACATTTAGACACCTCATTGCCCTTTACTCCTCTGAAAACTCCAATCTAGAAATGTCAAAGTTTTGAAGGACAATGTATATATATGCATACATCTTAAACATAAGCTCTTAGGACTACATCTGAGCATTACAGCCAGCCATCAAAGCCAAGAAAATGTACGTGATGAGGAACCTACTCTGATTCTTGAATATCAGCACAGGCTTTCTGCCCACGGTCCAGCATGAGGGTTGGTATTTGCTCAGTGAGGACTTGACAGCAGTGCCTGTATTCATGATATGCCCTTGAGCAAGAAGTAATGCTCCCATTAGGTGTGGGAAGTAATTCAGTCTCTTCTGTAGCTCAGTATAAAGGGTCTGTAAGCAGGAGTTGGCAATTGCACCAAATTACATATAATTGTTCAAGATGAATTTGCAGTGCAGGCTAGAGTTTGCTAGGAACTCAGCTGAGACCACCACACTTACTTAAATTTGGTTTGGCTTGTGTCCAGTACTTTACTCACTAAACTACAAACTCTTTGGAGATTTTTTTTGTCCCCCCGCTCTCAAAATATCGAAATCCCAAATCAGAACCTGCCACACAATGAATGGAATCAGTTTTATGCTTCTTGCTTTGTCCCTCCCTTTTGGGGGTTTGGGGACAAGGCTTTGTGATATGCTGTGAAATCACACCATCACCTGTCTGGCTAACATGAATTGCTACATGCCTTTAAAATTGTTTTGAAGAAGAAAGAAAAACAAAGTAACCTATTACTTAATTCAACAATAATTACAGACCTGTGTTTCTTTTTCCCTTTATCTTCATGCCACAGTAGCAATTATTAAGTATCGATAAATTTTTTGTTTAGGAAAGAATCCGGGGGGGGGGGGACAACACTA
>NW_008794774.1:6353578-6370430 GCF_000699145.1 Aptenodytes forsteri | reverse complement strand
AGGGGCGGGGGGGGGGGGGGGACACGACCCCACTTTATTTTTAATTCTCATTTTATTTTTGCTTCATTTATACTGAAAACTACATCATAGAAAATAGAACTACAGGATGATTCAACCAGGTTGCTATCAGAAAAGAAGCAACAAGAGCCTAAACAGCAAGGCTTCAGGTTGAAGGTTGTTCAAATGTAAAGCGTGTTTTCCAATACCTATTTGGCCTCCTTATGGTATGTTTCTCTTTGTCTGCTTGTTTTGTAGGGTAGCTGCCCAAGTCTGCAAGGTTAGCTACTGCCTTTGATTCTTTGATACCACTGTCATATTTGCATTCTGGAGCACTAACAGTCCCAGTAAGTTTCTCTGAAGTTATTAGATACAGTAACAACCGGATTATCTAGGGTGCATAGCTCTTTCTGAGATCATGCAATAGGAATGACCGAGTATCACAAAAACAGCGAGGCTGTGAAAAGGGCAGCAAGGAGTACGAGGGTGGGTGAGGAAACATTAGTCAGATGTTTAATGGAAATATCAATCTGTTAAGAAAGGACTAACACATCCTCTACTCTGAGGGACTGATTAGTGATGAGGAGGTAGGAGGAGGGTTACCACTGGTGCAGACATGTAAAACGTCTAGATTAACACACAGAATTTCCCCAGGCCTCCTGAGACTTACTATAGTTGCTGAAAGCCTTTACGCTGCTTTGCCATGGACTCATGTTTCAGTGCTAGAGTTGGATGCTTGTTGTGGTCTGATGGCAAAACCAGGTAAAAAGGCTCCCTCTCTGCCCTGGTGCCAGCTGTTTCCTTCTCCCTTCATTTGGCCCAGTAAATAATGCAGGCCACGCCACTTCAGAGGGCACAAACATGGGAATAAGCAGCTTAGATCCACTGGGATTGAGAGACATGACCTCAGCTTGCTTGAGGTTCTGCGGAACGCAGGGAAAAACCTTGTACTGCCCTCAGTGCCTGTACCTCAATCCTGGGAGAAAAGTAGCAGTGCTTTTTAAATCCTACTGAGAGAGCAGCTGGTCAGCGCTCTATTGACTTCTTGCACAAGTCCCAGGCCTTTCTTCATTTTGCTAGGGCACAAAGCTCCCAGTCATATATTCTCTCAGTATAATGCTTAAACCAAACTCTAAAACTGGATCCTTAAACTGCATAAACTCTGGGGCATGTACCTTTGTGACCGCTTCAGTGGTCAGGAATAGCAGTGATACTAAATCAGAAGCAACTCTGTTAAGCTTTCTCCTAACATAATTTTTCCCAGACAAATTCTAAAAATGAAAACTGAAACTTCCAACATTACCAGTTTCCATACTCTAATTCTTATTTTTAAACAAAACAAAAACAAAATGGTGGCTGATACTTCTCAATGCAGAAAAGACTAAATCTGAACACTAAGTTTACTTTGCAGAGAATAGTGCACAAGTGTCTGATCCTGGCCTATACCCACACCCTAAGCCACACAGAGAACTAATGCTGACAGCAGTGAACTGATCACCTGAAAATACCCTGCAAATGAATCAGGAGCTGGCTGGGAAAAAAAACAAAACCAAAACCAACCAAACAAAAAACCCCAAAGAAGAGAGATTACAGTTTAAAATACAAACCAGAAGTTTTGACAAACTAAAGATTCCTAAGTTCTTCTTGTGAGTTAAAGAATAAAAGGAGACAGAAAGCAGAATACAACATGGAAAAGGAGAAAAAAGTCCTTTCAGAAACCATACATAACTGCAGTGTAATCTGCTAAAAACCTTCAATCGTACATGTTACGTTTGTGGTATTTACTGGGGAGTTTCTCCTGTACCTGTTATAAAGACAATTCAAAATATCCATTTATATGAACTTCTAGGCTTCCTCCTTCAAGCTGATTCAGCAGCATAAGCAATTAAAAATTACACGTACAGTCAATTAAAAACTGCAAAAACAGAAAAGAAAATACAGGATTCTTTTATATAGGAAAATACAGAATCATGCTGATGACAGCAGACAGGCCAGGAAGGCTGTTCCCTTTCCCCCTGTCTGTCCCCCCATCCCCTTGCTAATCCTTAAAGAAAACATTGGCAAATCTTGTTCCTAAGTCACTTCAGGGACAGATTCCAACCACATTTGCTCCACAAAGCACAAAAGTCAGTTTCATCGGGCACCTTATTTCATACTGTAATGCATCTGTCTTGGAGTCCAAGGGGTATACGAGATGAATGTGACTAGTGCTATATCAATGACTGACCTTTTCTGCAGCAAGCCTTTCTGTAGTCAGAAGTACCTTGTGAACTGGATAACAATATCCAGAGTATTATAGTCATGCAGATAGGTTACAATTAAGAATTCTAATGCTGATTTAGGTCCTTCATTTCGATTTTATTAATACTTCTTTTCTTTTTGTCCTCCCAATCCCCCAAAATATTTATTAAAAGTACTTAAGAATGATGAAAGGTTGGCAACCTCAAAACATCAGAATTGATGGCATGACTCAGCAGAAACAAAATTCAGGTTCAATCAGGAAGTTGGGTTTTCTTGGGGTGGGGTTTTTTGTTTTGTTTTTGTTTGGTTTGGTTTTCCACTTAGAACAACTGTAGTGGCAGACCTTTTTTCTGTTTGTTTCAGGTTACCTGCTTTGTGAACATGGAACAGTCACTTAACTGGTCTATGCCTAAATAATACTTAAGTCTTTTTGGAAAGTGCTTTGTGATCTGCAGAAGGAAAGCATTTGATAATGTTGCCTAGGCTTTCTGCTAAATTGGAAAGGCAAAAACCAGCCTGCTCATGCAAAGCTACCACAGCTTTCAGTGGATAAAGCCTATACATTGACAAGACAGTCCCAAAAGATTAAATTGTGGCCCTGCTGAGGTCAGTAAGAGTTTTCGCAGCAGCTTCCAGCAAGCCAGAGTTTTGGTCCTCATGTTTGGTTCTCAGTGAGAATGTAGGAAGCATGCACTGTCCCTGGGCTCTTAACTGATTTCACAGCTGAACCCTTGTTTTGGCATTTCCACTACACATATTCTGCTTACATGACTAGTAGCTAAAGACCTGAATGAGAACAGTGGCTTCTTAAAGCAACTCCCCACTTTCTGTGTTTTTTTATACAGGACAAGAAAAACAAAACAAAACACCTTTCTCATTTTTACAATACATGTTAAAACTGAGATGAAAATGTCTACAAGTAACATCATGTGGCAGAAGATAGTGCCAGTGGAACTCTGTAAGTGTGCCCAGGGAAGCCCATCCATACTGAAAAGAAGTATTTTCACTAACAGCCACCCTGATACTACTAAGAAACGTACACTGTTTTCTTTACAGCATGACAATGAACTCAAACAACATACACCCCTTTAGGACTCTGTCAGCACACCTTGTCTTTTGACCCTTTTTCCAAATCATTATGAGATATGGAACTTTAAGCGGAGAAAGTAAAAGCTGATGCAAGCAATTACTCCACTGAAAACAGATAAAGACTTCACTTGCTACAGTCACATGACACTGAATCGTAATATACGACTTTTTCACACAATAAGTCATTCTGTCACCAACAGCTCTGGGTTTTGTCTGCAAGACGAGTTTATCAGGCAGCAAACCATAATGTGAATGTAGAGTGCATAAGCTGCTCTCCAACAACTGGTTTGCCTATTTTTAGAGAAGGGTGTACTGCCTTGTACTCAGCACATGCCAGTGTTCAGAAACGGAACAGCACTGTTACTTCAGTAACAGAAGTTAGGAATCAGGTTTTTAATACAGCTAACAGTTTTTCCTTTCTATAAGGAAGATAGATTGATAGTCTGGAGCTCACATGCCCATCTGCACAGAGAGGAGCCTGTGTTCAGTTATATGGATGGGCTATATGACTGCTAAATAGAACTGCATAGAGTAGTCTTGGCAAACAAAACAAAACACAAAAAGAATTCCTGCAATGTCTTGTGTCAAAGAAACACGTGGAAAGCCAAAAATATATGAAAAACTCCTCAAAGACTTAAAAGAAAGGTGCATATAAAATAATGAAAACTCTCTGTGACAACAGAATACTATGGTACTATTTCAAGCACACATTCCTCTAAAAGTATGTTTTCAATAATAACAAAAATAATTTTCTTACTTAAACTGTAATTCACAGTCAGAAGTAAAAAGTACAGTTTTTCAGATTTTAATGCATATTTTACTTCCCCCCCCCCCCAAAAAAAAAAATTTGGTGTATTTTAATCCCCCCCCCCCCCCCAAATAAAAGTACTTAATGGCTACAGTGAATCAAATGGCCCAAATGTCCTTATTAAAAATGTCAGAAAGCATCAATATGTCAAGTATCTTGTTTATGTTCAGTCATAACGACTAAATAAGAGGCAAAAATAAAGAAAATAAATATTGTTTTTACCTTTTTTCCCCTTTTAAACACAGGTAGTAGCACAAGAGATTTGCAAAGAATGGTTAATTTACTAGTCGGCCACAGTGGTTTTTTGGTAGAACTTACAAAGTACCGGAATGATTAACTCTTATATGAGGTGAAATGCTTCCATGTTGAGAAGAACCATGGAGGACTTCTGAGGCATGTCATTAGCCTCAGTGTAGGCAGATGATGGTCACCTGGCTCCAGCAAAAGATACATATTGCACAGGACAGTGGTAAAAAAGTTACTTTCATTTTAAAGAAAGGGTATTCTGGAGTATTTCCCCTGTACTTTCTCCTAACACAAATCAACACTGTTTGTAGATATTTCTAGCTTTTTGCTCCATTTTTTTGTGATTTATTAACTGTATTCTCAGTTTTGTAGTATTGTATTTATTTTTATGAAGCATTTTATCCCACAACTGTGTAAAAGAACAGAGAAGAATATAAGAAAGAATAATTTCCTACTTAGGAAAATATCCGGATCTGGGCAGATTTCTTCAAGTTCTATAGCGGGAAAGCAGCTAGGAAAGATTTTGTGGGAAAGAATACAAAGGCAACAGCACTTCTGGAGTCATGCATTAACCTTCCTCTGAATAACTTCACTGACTTCATTAATATTCATCCATACTTGGAAGAAAGTAAGCATGGGGTTTCTTAATTTAATGAAGAAACAGAGACCAATTCTGCTTATCATCATGCTCTTGGTTTTCTAATTTTTAATTGAGGGATTGGCACAAATGCTGGTTAATGACACTTAAAAATTGCACAGGGATTGCCTTCACCTGAACTTTGCAGTGCAGGCCTCAGCTTTGAGGAAGATCATACTCAGATCCAGTCCTTGTGTTTAGCTCTTTCTCTAGCTGAAGTATTATAAAAGGAATCCTTTAACACGGTTATTTACCTAAATACCAGATGTCAGCAGCACTGTGTCAAATTCAAGGGCTGAAGTCTGGTATTGCTGCTGTCACCACTGCTGCTGCTGCTTGTGATGCACTTGTGCTGTGGCAGCCTCCCCAGGTTGCAGAGCAGCCAGTCTGGCCTTTTGGGTAGAATTATATTAATTAAAAGCTATTACATTATATTGTATTATATTAATTATATCATATTATAATTATATTGTGTTGTGTTATGTTATTAGCTACATACAGTTATATTCATATATGGGATTATATAAAATATAATATAATGTTAACATAATTACTATATAGGTTTATATTAATTAATAGAATTTATATTAAAGGGAACATTTTTCAAAATGAAAATTCTCTCTTCTTTGCTGAGACAACAGTGACCCTGATGAACCTAGTTTTGCCCGTACCTGAAGCATTTTCTCATTAGTTACTTAGTGAAGAGCATCTTCTTCCCAAAGAACAAAACAACTGGTGCATAAAAAGCATAAATGCTTTTAGCCAAGTTGCCATGTGACATCCATCACAGCTTATTACTCCATATAAAACAAAAGCTAGGCTCGGCTCCATCCACAGCCGGGATGGTGGTGTTTTCCTACTGCTGCACATGACCACAATCCAAGCTTTCATCTCCACCTCTTTTTCCCTCCCTTTTGTAATGTTAAGGGAGAAAACCTTGGGGGAAAATGAACAGCTGAAATTCAAACACATGCACTGAAAATGACAAAAATATTCCCTGGGAGTAATCAGTCAGGATTATATATTTCCCTGG
Organism: Aptenodytes forsteri; assembly: GCF_000699145.1. Taxonomy (NCBI): domain Eukaryota; kingdom Metazoa; phylum Chordata; class Aves; order Sphenisciformes; family Spheniscidae; genus Aptenodytes; species Aptenodytes forsteri. The sequence goes on along the minus strand of NW_008794774.1, from coordinate 6,364,379 downwards.
TTTGCCAAGGGAGGTTGACTTGAAGCCAAACTGGCTCCTGTTGGGCTACAACTTACAATTAACGCTCACCTCATTTATCACTGCTCAGGCAGAGATCTAGGAAAAGGAAATATCGTTTCAAGTACTGTAATTGGGGGCAGGGGAGAGAGCAAATTAAGGATAGTGAGAGAAGAATTGTTCTTAAATCTAAGAAAATAACTTAGGGAAAGGGGATTGGAATGGAGTAAGACTCTGAAAGATGCATTCATGCCGGATATTAAGCTGAACCTAAGCCCTCTAAAGCAGTTTGTAGTTCCAACCTGTTGCTTGCTCAGTATGCCAAATTGAAAGACTTTATTTGAGAAACTTCCAACTACAGTCTTGGTTTTATATCCTCTAATTTGAATATTATTCTTGCCTCTGTGCTTATTTCTGTCTTATACCACTTATGATTTATTTCACGATTAAATTGAACAGTCTTGCTTGTATGCTTTTCTCCTTTCTTCATCAACAGCAAGGCCACTTTATAATAAGGGGAAAAGAAGCAGGCGGTTATTCGTGGCTATTACTTACTTTTCCATAAAACAAATTATAATTCCAGCATCAGATAAACCCTTCTAGGGTTAATATGAACTATTGGAAACAATGAAGGTTAATAACTAACAAAGTTCAAGGTACAATGTTAATGGATTCACTTCTGTTTGGCTTAATGTTTCGCTTCATCTTTCTGTAGCTAATAGATCTTTAGATCATACCACATTTCTTCATGACTTCTTCGCCAAGACTTTTTTGATGACCTGTCCCCTGCAATTCCTTGAAGGCTTCCCTTTGGGCTTTTTTGCTACATTTGGATTTGATTTCCTGCAATTCTACCTTAAAGAAGTCTTAATCCAACAGTACTTTGTAGCATGTCAGTTGTTATCCATTCAGATCACTGGACAGCTAAACTCTGAGGTTATCAATGATTCATGAAGACCTGAACTCCTTTCATCATACTATTTCCTCAGTTGCTACTTTTTATAACAGAACTAGCTTCATATTTGCATGCTAAAGATTTGTGTTCCTATATGCTTTTGCTTCCACTTCCTAACTAACTTCAGGACAATAAAAATGTCTTTCACTTTTTAATTTCTAGGACATGATAGGTGTCTTCTTCCATGTCAATAAAGCAGCTCATAAAGCTTCCAAGGTAAGTGCAACTTCCTGCAGATATTCAACACAGCAACAGTTTTTTCATGGCTTTTTTTTTTTTTTTTAAAGATCATGTTCAACTCGGCTTTTATTTCACTCCTTCTCTCGTTTGAAAATCTTGAAAATTAAGAATAAACATATTTATTAAAAATAACAGATTCTCTTTCATATTTCTAGGTGTTTTTCTTCAACTCTCAGACACAGTGAGAGATTTGATGATAGACGCAATCCAGTGAAATACTTCAAACCAACCAGAACTGGATATAAAATGGAAAAGCAGTTTGAAATATTCTTATTATGACCACGTCCTAGACAAAGATACTTGAATACAGGTATTAGTGAAAGTAACATTCATGTCATTAAAGTCCATAAAGGAATTATGTATGAAACTGAATGAGTGTATAACAATTTTTATAATGTACAGTGCAAATTTTTTCTGAATAGTAAAAAAGCAAATTCAATTTACATGGATAGATTCAGATAAAGATGTGCATTCATAAATCACTGACATATTTACTCATTGGTAGCACTAATTTTCTTTGCACACTTCCCATAAACATTGTTCTAAGCTCTGTATATTAAACTAATTAAAATTGTTGGTACATAACAAGGGCAATCAGAAGAGAGAACAGGCAAAATCCTGCACCATTTGATATGAAAAGGAAAACAAAACTCAGTTTTACATTCTGCGAGTGACTGAACTGCCTCTACACAGGCTTGCCCATGGAACAGTGAACAAAGGACAGTTTCTATAGTCTAATTGCTTACCCTTATCAAATAACAATTGATCCTGTCATTCAGTGCAATAGTATATATTATGTTATGTGCTAAGAGCCATAAACTCATCTACAAGATGTGAATGTAGACAAGAAAAGGATGCACTTGAAGTAAGGGTTGTATGGAAATTGTTAGCTCACTCCTTATTCAAGATAAGAGCTATGTAACATTTAAACAATCATCCCCATTGGTTTGGGCCATAGTGCGTGAAATTTTAAAGTCATGCTGCAAGTTGCTTAACTTGAAGAAACTACAGATCAGTCAAATCAATATTCATACACAACTTACTATGTTAAACATATAGAAAGCTTTGGTACTTTGCTATAAAACATACTTAACCACCCACAAATCTTGGGTAAAAGGGAAATAACACCCAAAAGTTTTGTTCAAAGATTAAGCCAAACAAAGTTCTTCAAAAATCCTAAACACTTTGTTCATGTTTCATTACTTTGGCACACTTCTGCAGTTCCTAGTTTTGGTTAGGATGAGAGGCAAAAAATTTTAGTATTACAGAACAGCTTTGGAATAAGCAGCATCCTGCTGCCACAGCAAAATATGCTGACATACACGGTAGACAGAACAGACAGAGTATTGCTGTGAAGGCTGCCCAGGACAGATACTAGAAATGTGTCTAAACTCTGCTAGACTCCTGAAAATGTTCTGGTGCTACATGTCATGCCAGGTAAGAGTCTAAGGTGAAAAGTGTAGTTGCCATTCTACACTTGTTTAATCAAAACTGTGTTAATTGTTTGGATAACAGTTTGGAGACAGGCATCTGAGAATTTGGTTGCTTAACCAAGCTAAACCCAATGGTAAAACATTCATAGTCTGTTCATCACAAGGCAATCTCAGTGAGTGCAAGCAACTTTTCAAGCACTCTGCTTTGGCAAATGAAATCCACATTTAGCAGCCCAGCACTATGTGCAAACTCAGATTCTTAAAATGATTTTAAAAAGAGGAGTGCTGTTAGACCTACAGTTATGAGATTTTTTGAAGTAGTTATGTCCAATCCCCACCATGGCCATGACTCTGCAGGTCTGCATGTGTCTTATACCATGTGGCCTACATGGGAATATAGAATCATAGAATCATAATATAGCACATGCATACTGGCATACCTTCATTCATATAATGAGCTAGGTTACACTTCTGATTGAATCTGAATGTTAAAGCAGGACAAGCTGTATCAAGAAAGTTTTAATAGATAGCCTAAATGTCAGAAGTGCTAAAAATCTTAATTTTCATTAAACTTTCTTATGTTACTTAGATGAAGATTTAGCTGCATAGCTTCAGTCACTAATTTGCAAACGTGTTGTAATAAGGATTTAGTCCGTAGGATTAGCATGGGAAGATCACAGAATCATAGAATCATAGAATGTTTGAGATTGGAAGGGACCTCCTGAGATCATCTAGTGCAGCCTTGCAGCCTCCACACAAGCAGGGTCAGCTAGAGCAGGTTGACCAGGATTGTGTCTGTTTGGGTTTGAGAATCTCCACAGGTGAAGACTCCACAGCCTCTCTGGGCAGCCTGTGTTCAACCACCCTCACAGGAAAAAAATGTTTTCCTATGTTCAGATGGAATTTCATGTGTTTCAGTTTGTGCCTATATGCTATCATCTCACCCTTTGTTGGACTTGCTCCAATATATCCATGACTCTCCTGCACTGAGGAGGCCAGAAACAGATCCAGTACACTGATGTGTCTCACCAGGGCTGAGTACAGGAGAAGGATCATCTCCATCGCCCTGCTGGCAACATTCCACTAATGACGCCCAGGAGGCTGTTGACCTTTCTTGCCGCATGAATGCATTGCTTGATTAAAAATCTAGAAAAAAGTGCAACCTTTTTACACATAGCATTAAATGACTTCTTAAAATAAAAGTTAAGTCTTTAAATGTATTCCATAGGCTTCCTGCTAAAACCAAAATACCGGCAAAAAGCTTTTCTTCCCTGGTGCTTTGAAATCGGTCAAAACCAGAAGAGGCTTAAATTATTATGTTTTGTGATGTGTCTAGCTGTCAGATTGGAGCCTGCGGAGATATTTTTATTTAAAATGCTAAGTTTCTGGATGTTTTTCTGAAACAAAATCTTGGTGAAGTTTAAAATACCATCATATTCTGAAAAATCAAACTTCAATCCCAGGAAACTATCACTCAGTCCCAACAGTGCAACAAAAATAAACAGACCTGTTGACAAATTCAGAACCATATAGCCTTCCTTTTAGCAACAAATTAGTATTTCTTATCTACAGTTACTGTTATTATGGAATGATCAACATAATTAGTAAGAGGCTGTCTGATCTCAGACTGAGTTTTTAGGGTTGGCAGAGCTCTTCAATACTGGGCAACCCACAAGGTTGAAAGTAGCATACAGTGAACATCTCATGCTATGGCAGCAGTGACAACTTCTCTACCCTTCTGTATTTGCCAACTTTGTTAACCCAGACCAAGTCTCTCTGAGGGTAAAACTGTTGTGATATATTCTATAGATCTAAGCAGGCGGCTCATCACCCCAGAGCAAACGCTTGGATCAATCACTTTATTATGGCCTCCAAATATATTAAAATATTTTCATCTTTGACTGTACCACCATTTAAAGGAGTCAACCAAATCAAGAACTGCACTGGCACTCTATTCAATTACAGCTGCAAATCACTGAATAAGACGCTAAAAGCAATATCCATGATGTCACTAAAATTTTTGACTTAAACAGATTCTGATGAAAAGTTAGTGGCTCTACTTTATTATCTCAAGTAAGTACTATTATTTAAAAAGAAAACCAATTATCCAATCAGTCTATTAATAATGTCTAGCTAGTAAATAAAATATATTTAAAATTGAATTTTCACAGAAAATTCTGAAAATCAATCAATGATTTGCTAAATGAATAATCTAACACATCTTATCTGAACTACACAGGATGAAAAGTGGATAGCATAATCAAGAACACAATGCAAAACTCTTCCCACAGTCTCTTCAATAGAGCATCATCTTTTCAATTTCAGGAACAACACTTTACAGAGAGAGCTAAAACTTCAAGCAAGTATATCAAGTGTATAAAATGAAACACAGATGGACTACCTCTCAGAAAAAAAATCCCTCATTTTTTTGTTTTCTGTCTTATTCTCTCTTTTATTTAAATCTCACCTTTTCCCACTGATCTCCAACTATCTTCTGTATGTCAGAAACGCTGGTTACATCCTATATAATACCCTTCTAGACTTCAGTCATTTGTAGACAGTTTGCTGGGGAGTCCACACAGTTTTTACAATAAACATTTTGGGACCAAGCTGTGGCAAATGGAGTGAAACAAGAAACACAGTTTTGTACAAAAGAAAAAACCTAAGCAAATGAGAAAGAGAATATACTACTGATAATTCAGACAAGCAGGACAGAGACGTACTGTAAGATATATGCTTTCAGAGTCCACATTTAACTGGTGATACAATGGACACAGTATACAGACTGCTTTCTGTTAACATGAATTAATCAGTGTGACTTAATGCAATTAATTTAACTTTAATTTTTTACGCTTACAAGCTGAATATACTTGGCTATTATCAGAAAAATGAAAGTACTGCCTTCCTACACTGAAATTATTGACCAACATAGTTTTTATCCAGAACACCAAGCAATGAGATGCGTATCTTTAAGAATTCATTATCCAGATATGACAATTCTTGCTGGTAATTCATATCACATTATAAAACTTTACTGAACGTACAAACATCACTCATTGCCACCCAGATCAGTCATAGTGTTTCCAATGTAAATGAATTCCAGAAAATATGGAGGGGAAAAAAAAAAAAGATAAAAGCACAATAAAGAGAGGAATCCTTTTGCTTTTTGTCTGCAAAGATTTCTACAGTTTAGCGATGGTTTCACTGATTGTAAGCATACAATCCCACTAAGCAGGTGGTGATTAAACATTATTATTTTCCCTCCTATATTATTATAATTGAAATTTTAATTGATGCTTCTCCAGAAATCAAAGCAGAGTTTTAGTGCAAACCCCATCTCCATAAAGGGCCTGCTGATAAACCCTTCCAAAAACAGATTATTTTTTCTGAACACTAGACCCAAAAACCGCTTGGACAAAATCAGGTTTTTAGCAGCTAGCACTAGAAAAGTTTCTAGAGAGGTAAACACCCATCCAGGTAGCATCACAGAAGAAGGCTTTTTAGGTGACTGGAGGAATACATGATAGTTGGTATCTTCTTGGTGCCTGGATGAAAAACTCATGCCCCTTTCTAGGAAAGCAATGTTCCCGCTTCCCATAAGGAAGCGATTGCTAAGCTTTTACTCTGAGCATGGATAGTATTACCGTATGTTGCCCCACCTCAAATCTCCCTTTACACTAGAAAAAGCTATGGGACAGTTGTGCTGGACTTCATTCAGGTCTACTAGATTCTGGTGTCTAGTATGTTATGTAGACAATGATTAATGCCATTAGACTGTACAGATGCTACCTGCTGTCAGGTAGCATGGACTGGATTTAACGGAATCAGGTGACTTTTTTTAATTTTGGGGAAGTCTCTTCAAATGCTGATGAATGACTGAACTTCTTCTGTATGCAATCTTTTATTTAGGGTTCTTTTAAATAAATGCTGTGTTCCACGCTCTTGCAACTTCTGTCTTATGGAGTGGCTCTTGCAGGCAACACGCTATACACTTCTAAAGGCTAAGCACTGCCTCCAGCAAGTGAGGATACAAGCTTTACAACTTCAGAAGTTGTACATTTTAAGAAATCTTCGCTTCAGAAGTCATTCTTCCACATGACAACATAACAGTTGAGATCAGATGAACCACATCAGCTAACTATCCCTCTTGCTGAAAAGGAAGCTGTTGGCAGAGTACTGCAGAGATGCATCCCATGCTTTGTAAGTTATATATTCCAGTGAGTTGCTGGAGACTGAAGATGTTAATGATTACAACATATGGTAAATCTCTCTGTGCTCACATGCTTCTTTGAGAGAAGTGGTGAATAATTGGATTTAACAGTACAATTTTGTTTCTTACTGGATGATTTTATTTGGAGATATTAAATGTCATCACTGCAAAGTCCCATTAAAAATTAACAGAAGAAAGGTGAATTTTATTGACTTAAGGTAGCAAAATGAAATGAATGTGTATCTGAATCAGTGAGGAAAAGATACTAGTCATACATATGCATATGCAGAAGATAACACAGTTTGTAAAGCCATATAATATATTAACTTCTGGTTTGCTCTAGAGGAATTGTTCCTTGCCTCCAGCTCCTGAATTTACAACAGCTGCCAAATGCTTTCAAACCTCCCATCTCAATTCCAACACAGAAGAAATTCCACAGTGCTGGCAGATCAGATTTCACATCAATATTTTGTTGGGCTGCTTGCCAATGTCTTATAAAAAATCTAATTACAGGCAAGACTATTGCAAGTTGATGCTACTATACACTCCCCTTCTGTCTAGGCAACTAATACAGTAAGAGTGTTATGAGATATGAAATCTTTAATCTTATTTTCATTTCAGTTCAACTGGTGAATTGCTGAAGGCTCCAGGTGATCCTGGGGCTACTGATACTCAACTGCTTTAGCACAAAGCCATCTGACTTAGTACTATTTAGTTGTATATTTTATACAGCTAATGAACCAAAATGTCCTGCAAAGGAAGCTGTTTTTGTCACAAACCTGTTACATAGGACAGCTACAGAAGCTCTGCAGTTAATTTTGCCTTTGTATTTCCTTCTTCCTCCACCTATTTGTGTTGCAAGGCCCTGTGGTGATCAATTCAAAATGTGTCTATAAAAAGATTTTGTTTCCCATGAAAACCATAACTGATCATAAACAATTTCAGAGTATGGTTAACGTTGCAAGGGACCTCTGGAGGTCATCTTGTTCAAGTCTCCTGTTCAAGCAGGATCACCTAGAGCTGGTTGCTTGAAGGATGGTGTGCTGATTTTGGCTGGGATAAAGTTAATTTTTCTTCACAGTAGCTGGTATCACCAGCGAGTAGGCTGGGGGTGCACAAGAAGTTGGGAGGGGACACAGCTGGGACAGCTGACCCCAACTGACCAAAGGGATAGTCCATACCATATGACATCATGCTCAGCATATAAAGCTGGGGGAAGAAGAAGGAAGAGGGGGACGTTTGAAGTGACGGCATTTGTCTTGAATAAATTCCTTGTTTTGCTTTGCTTGCGTGCACAGCTTTTGCTTTACCTATTAAACTGTCTTTATCTCAACCCACGAGTTTTCTCACTTTTACCCTTCCGATTCTCTCCCGCATCCCTCTGGGGGGAGTGGGAGAGCGGCTGTGTGGTGCTTGGTTGCCAGCTGGGGTTAAACCATGACAGATGGAGACTACACAACTCTCTGGGCAACCTGTGCCAGTGCTCAGTCACCCTCACAGTGAAAAAGTGTTTCATGGTGTTCAGATGGAACCTCCTGTGTTTCAGTTTGTGCCCATTGCCTCTGGTCCTGTCACTGGGCACCACTGAAAAGAGCCTGGCTGCGTCTTCTTTGCATCCTCCCTTCAGGTGTTTCCGTACAGTGATAAGATCCTCCTGAGCCTCCTTTTCCCTGGGCTGAACAGTCCCAGCTCTCTCAGTCTTTCCTCATAGGAGAGATGCATTGTGCTTCTCGTGCTTTATATTATATATTATCTGTAGTATGCACACAGAAAGGGGCATTGGCACTCGACATATTTTGGTAGCTGGAGTCTATTGTCTTTTACTACAGGACACATAGATACAGCCCAATACTCTTATTAAATACCCCTATTAATAGCTCTAATGTAAGAAAACACCCAGCAGCTACTGTGCTTTACTGTGCTTTTTGTCCTGCTATAGCATTGGTGAAATTATTTCAGGTGCAACCATGTGTAAAGGTCCAATTCTAACAGTTGAAGGTGTGTTGGGGGTGAACTATGAACTACAGTGGAGAGAACTACAACTGAAAGCAGGTCCCATGGCTACTTCAAGGCTAGTTGAAAGATAGTTTTATACTAATCTTGTTCTAAGGTAAAAGCAAAAATAACTTTCTTCTAGCTGCAAGGTACTATGAAGAATTATAATAGTCAAAAACTCCACTCTATTTTTTACAGCATTTCTTTGTGGGTATGAAGCAGATGGTCAAAACAATTACATTGCTGCTAGTCTTGAAATACTGTGTAGAGCAAGAATATTTCCCTATTTCCCTCCCTGGTTTCACTGTTCAACACTTGCAGATACGCACATGTCTCTATGTTTCTTAAAACTTTAATTGGTGGTTCTGGATGTGAAGTGCTTACTCAGAGATATGTGATTTCTACAAAGGGCATATTTCTCGTAAATGAGGGCAGAACTGAATGTGTCTCTCTGTGCGTACTTGCTTGTAGCTTGTTAAGCTGGCATTGTCATATACCAAGGGCTTTCCAAGGAATGTAGGAATATTACAGCCCTTTGATACCACAGCTCCTGCCTTCCATCCCAGTATTTCTAGAAGCAAGGAGAGGCCTTTGGCCTTTCATATTCAAATATGAAAAGGAAGTATTTCATCTCTATTAAAAGATATGCAGTGTTGCCATAAACACATTTGTACGTTTCTGAAATCTATAAGCAAATATGCAAAGGAAATATTTACTAAAATTTCTGGGGAACTTGCAGAAATAATTGCTCTGCCATAGGTAATGGCACCCCATCCTCCCATCAACAGATGCATCTCTCATTACTTGCAATGGGAATTGTAAGCACATAATAAGGAGGGAATAGACCTCAGTAGTACTATGTTTCCATTAATATGGCTGAGTTGTCTCACTGGTTTGCTGCAAGAACTGGATATCCGACATTGGTTCACAGTTGCATTACAGTTACTGTGTTATCTACTATTTCACCTATGTTAGAACTTATCTGTGTTAATGTTAAGTATATACACAACTTTTCTTTCTTTACATCTAAAGCTGATGATAGTCATGCTTGCATTAGAAGATTTTTAACTGGTTTTTATTTGCAATCATTCAATGTCCAATGCAGGAGAAGAAATCACATTGCCAAATAATTTCTATGTTTGCTTTACATTTTACAGCACAGTTTAAGTAAAAGAAGTAAATTATGTAACCCTATATACACAGAAAATGAACAAAAGGCAGATATGAATTACAGTGCTGTAATATCATTTCAGGATTCTGATGCCTCCATAACCCACAAGAATCATGTTCACACAGTTTACGCAGGCACCAGGACTTTTACATGAAATTGCTGACTCACAGCTGAATGACTTCTATTTTATTCAGAGCACAAAATGTACGGTCCAGAGTTTATTATGCTCAATTTAAGCTACAACTCTCTTGCTGTTGTCTATCCCTCAATTCTTTAACTTTTCCAAACAATTCAATTTGTAAAAAGTAAGTTTACATCTCACCTTTGGTAATGCCCAAATGCTTCTCAAGTATTTTCCTTTCCAGCAGCATATGTGTGCGAATTTGATGGGTGAAAAGGATACTTTTTCAGTTTCACAATTACAAAGCCTTCCCAAGTTCCAGAAGTCAAATTATTTAGCTGTGTAATAAACCTGGCAACAGGGAGTAGAGCATGGTTTACAGTGTGAGCACGACCAGAAATTGCCTTTATTGGGCAGGTTTTTTTACCTAACATTGCCATTACTCTGACAGCCCTGTGTTGTTGCTGTCAGCTGAAAATGAACACTCCATTCTGAATTTCTCTGTTGGAGCCATGCTTAACCCAGGGACAAACGTGCTAAGAAGGACCAAACTGGAGGCTTACCAAGACCATTCTTTAAACCAAGCCTGTTGGACAATGCCATTCTATTCATAGAATCATAGAATCATAGAACCATTGAGGTTGGAAAAGACCTCTAAGATCATCGAGTCCAACCATCA